>NC_056740.1:5250923-5378423 GCF_019279795.1 Protopterus annectens
CAGTATGCCAGAACTACATCATCATAACTATTTGGACAGGGGTTTGCCAATGCCCCTCCCCCCCCCATTTTCGCTAATATATCTTCTCTTCATAGATAGGGATATTATTCTCCAATACATCACTTAGAAGCATGCAAATTAGATCATTTTTCTCCTTTTCATATCCTTCTTTTTCACTAAGGAAATGTCCAACTGCCTGTATACCACACTCTTTAGGTATTACTGTGAATAAACTGTTGATATCTATGGCTGCCATTCAACAAAGCTTTTGGTCTATGGATGTCAAATCACAAAATGTTAAGGCGTGTAAGAAGTCTTGGGTATCCTTGAGGACCGTGGGTTCCAATGTAAGCATGTTCTTTAACTCCCACTCTACATATATGGAAAGGGGCTCAGTTATCCATCCCTCTCTTGCAACAGCTGGGCATAGAGGGGGATTTCTTTGATCATTGTGGATCTTAGGCAGCCCCTTGATGGTGGGTATAGAGGGATGTTGTATCTTAAGAAATTCGTATAGTTTCTGATGTATTTTATGATGGTTTAAAAGCTCAAGTAGAGCGTTGCTTATGTCTTTGACCATCTGGTTTACTTTCTGATGGTCAATAGCTTCATGTGTTGTTTGATCACTGAGCATGTCCAACATTTTGTTGTTATAAAAGAACCCGTCCAATACAACAATAGCACCTACTTTATCAGCAGGATATATGATCATTTCATTATTAACTTATAGGTCCCTTAGTGCTTTCTTCTCATCTTGATTAAGATTATGAAAATGGTGCCTCCTTGTATTCAACTTCTTGGTGATGTCACTTTCACTTACTTTTAGGAAGGTATCAATCACAGTGCTCTTCTGGGGTGTGTATGTGCTGGGTTTCCTCAGACATTTGCCCATATAGGAATCATTATTCTCAAAATTGCTCTTTAGCATAACATTCCTACAAAATAACTTTAAATCAACCAGTACATCACTTAGTTTAGAGGGAGTGGCATGTATAAATGACAAACATTTACTCAGTACACAGATCTGTGCTTCAGTAAGCTCAACATGACTAAGATTTATGACCAGGTCATGTTGTATATTGAACGGGAACACTAACATTCCATAGAGAGCTTTCTCCTTTTCCTGTCACAGCTCAGTGACCAATCTCTCCTTGCCATAAATCTCCTCAGAGGTAATGAGAATGCTGGAAAATCCAGTGACAGAATGCAGGTATCTTTCCATCTTGCTCCTAAATTAGTATCCTTCACATAAGCATTTATCTAACTGGCCTTTCATTTCAAGTCTGCATTGGAGTTTCACTGTTGGAAGGACTTGCCTCAGTAATGGGAAAGTCATTATTGGCTGTTATTTCCAATCCCTTACTTGCCATAGCATTGTCAGCACTGTCCATAACATGTACTTTATTCTTATCAATGGATCTGTCCTTTGGCCATGTAAAGATTTTACCATTCTTGAAATCAGGGAAATCCCTTTTTAGCTTCTTCATATTAATGTGTTCTAGCCTTGCTTCAAAAGCCACAATATTGGAATAAAGATTATCCAACTTACTTACAAAGGCATCAGTTACATATCTACTTTCTATTTCTTTTTGTTTCAACTCCACTTTGAAATTAAATTAATTTCTATGGGCTTAAAATAATCTATTAGTTGTCTAATGTAATTTAAGCTTGTTTCAAGATTAATAAGCTGCCATTTCATTAATAGTTGTGGATGAGTATTCCCATAGGTGGGCATAACTAAAACCCTCAGACCTCTTGGGATTACTTTGCAATGAAGGCATCCTTCTAGGTAAAATTGTTACAATTGTATTTTTTTTCAATATATATAATGAGATTTCCAGACCTTTCTATGCTAAGAAGACCATTTCATGGTCATCAGTCTGCTTTTGTACAAGTTCAGATGCATCATCCAAAGTTAGACATAGTAAAGGATTTGTTGCTATTCTGGTTACATTCCGCATCATACTCTCTGTACCAGGCATCTGGTTCACATTAGGAGGATAATCCAATTCAACGTTATTATTCTCCATGCCTTCTGCCATGTGTGGCCAATCTATGAAAAAGTATGAAATTAAAAAAACAAAAAAAAAAAACAAAGATTCCTCCTACTAAAGGTTGGTACTGGAACTTATATAAAAATGCAAAAACAGAGTACCAAAGCCACCACAATGATACACATAAACAGAATACTTTAATAAAATAATACAACATGGATATAAGATGAGTGCTTTTGGGTAAAAACCCTTCTTCAGATCTAAAAACTTTAAAATCCCATAATTTCTTAAGAATTATCTTTCAACCAGTCATATAAATGATACAAATGAATCATAACATTCATTCAAACATTATTGGTTAAACTAAAAAAATCTACATCCATTCATGATGTTTGAATATTGACATATTGTTCTGCCCCATTGGTCAAGATGAAATATCAAGTGAACAATGAACAATGCACTCACACTCTCATTAAACAGTGGTGCTGTATAAGACCACAAACCAATCTAAGATCAAGATACACCTATTACATAATCACCATATACTGCACATTGGTTTCTGTAATGTTAGCTATCGGGTGATGTTTGTTGTTCATTATAGCTATTTTTTCACAATCGCTCTGCCATTACTTGACTGTAATGGATTTAATGCATCACTGCATGAGGCTCTGGTTAACACACACACTTTCAAATGATCAGTACCACAGTATTTTAGATAGTTATTTAACCCAACAGAGTGTCATGTGATTTATGTGTGGAATGTGTATGCATTTGCTTCTGACAGTCACTATGTGACTATATCCGGTGATATGATGCTTATGGTGGTTTAAGTAACTAGAAATCTTCCACTATATCCTCAGCAGTTATGCCTAGTGAGGATGTTATCCAGGCTTTACACCTTAAAAATATGGTCTGATCCATGATTAGTATGTCTCTTCATGAGACACGGACCAGTCCTTAATTTCTATGTGTATCCATTGGTTTTTAGATGTTTTGCTTTGACCAATAAGGACTGATGTATATATGTTTTGTGAAGTAGATTCGTCTAGACATGGATCTCTGTTTTGTTGAATGTCTAAGTTGTATCCAACCGATGTGTAGTATATGGTGATTATGAAATAGGTGTATCTTAATCTTAGATTGGTTTGTGCTCTTATATAGTACCAATTATTAATGAGAGTGTGTGCGTGATGTTCATTGGTCACTTCATCTTGACCAATGGGGCAGAACAATATATCAATATGCATATATCTGTAACTTATTTCTGGCTAGGCTCATTCTGAACATTCTTGACTTGTGTTTACTCTCCCTCCCTGCCACTGATAAAAGGCAGTCAGTACTTTCAAAAATTGTCTCGTTAATGAGCCATGATTAGATTCAAGCTCTGTATCAGTGGCTGATAACAAATCTGAATAGTTAGAATCTGTGTCTGTATCAGAATGAACCAGAACATTTTTTTTTCAAAATTGGCACGTCTTGCTTTTTAGAATGTGTAGTTCTTTTTTCATTAGCATTTTATATTAACAAATGTAACATAAAATATAGTACATCCAGTATTGAATTATTAGATGTAATGGTTAAAAAGTCAACTTGCAGAACTATAATGACTATAGTGTTTTGTAAACTATTTTCTAAAAATACCTCTTTGCATGCTAGTAGATGTCACCCTCAGCACAGTAAAGGCCACCTTCCAAAGTCTAAATTTTTAAGAGAATTTGTAGCTCTGAGGAACAGTTATGTTGATTGCTCCTGCAGTGTATTCTGTGTAAGACAGACAAGTATACCATGAATAAACATGAGTTTGTTATATATAAGTGATATTAATTGTAAAAGAGAAAGGAGGCATTTATTAAAAGATAATACAGCTGTGTTTACCTTTATTGGTGTTAATAAGATGATTACAGAGAGCCTATCCAAAAGTGATTGGCACAACTTTCTGTACAGAAAGGAACATTACTGGTTTCTGACTGTGGATTTCCTTTATCTCCCAGGCTTTAAATGAGCATATCAGATTAGTTGTTAATGGAATAGGTTAATACTGTATACAGTGTACATTTTTAACAGGGGCTGTTTAGCTGTTGAGTTGAGACACACACACACACACACACACACACACACACACACACACACACACACACACACACACACACACACACACGTAACTGAACTATAGCTGAAAAGCTCTTGCTTTTGTTTTGCAAAGGCCATTTTTTAGTTTCTCTCTGGGATTTGTTGTTGGGAAGTAAATCATCCTTTTACATGGACTGCTGGGATGCTGTAGGCTCCCTGTTTCCATCATTCCAGACTAAAGGAGTATGGTGACAAAGCAGACTTCTTAAAGTATGCGATTTGCATGCACCAATTTGACTTAGCACTTATGATAATGGATTTCTTTGTTATTGAATTGCTGATTTATTTGACAAGGGGATTTCTGCATTGATTAATTTATTTTACATTTTTCCTACATGTTTTGTTCTTAGGGCACAGAATATGTTTAATATGCAGCTACAATGTACTACTGCTTTTTGTCCAGATGGTGGCAGCAAAGGTTATGAAATACTGTTCACTTCTGAGCTTGCATTAAAAAAAAACTTTTTACTTTTGTTTTGCAATAAACACTGTTTCTTTAGTTAGGTTCTCCCTTGGAATATATTGTTAGTATTTTACATCTTTTAATTAGAAAGTGTAGTAACACAGCTAAATTTTTAAAGCATGGTGAGTTTTCTTATGATTTCTTAGCCACTGTGTTTCAATATATTTAACTTTACAAATTAGAATGTGCTTTCTATGAAATACCCTTCTAATTTTCTTTATTGTTTTTCATTTTTATATTGTTTGAATTTTTATGCTCTTTGAATTGTTTGCTAAACATGTACAGAACATTTTTGCATATTGGGTCAACAATCATGGGCAGCTGATTTTTGTTTGCTAAGCATACTACACTGATGAAGCTTGATTAGTGAAACTGGTTTGCAAGTTTCAGAAGCCGCTGACCTAATAAAACCTGCTTTCTTGGACATTATTTCAAGTGCTGGATTTGTTTGTTATGTATATGGGAGTGATTATTTTGGTCAAATCTCCGTATTGTTGACATCTGTTTGTTTGACGCACTTTGGTTACAAAAGCAGATGATCGGCAGTTGTGCGAGATTGACAGTCACCAGGGTTGGGCAATATGCCCCTTCCCTGGGGGTTGTGTGATCTCAGAGTTTGCATCTTTAGTCAGCAGGGGGTATAGTGGGCACAGGGGGGGCTTGACACCCCTGCAAAAATGATGGTTTAATGTTTTTTTTAATTTGAAATTTTGCATGCATCAAAATAGTTGCTCAGTGTATGTGTAGTAAAATGTTGACATTTGCAAAGTCAAGTTTTTTTTGTCAATATTGTGAATGTCAACATTTGGGTGTTTTGATTAAATTTAGTACAGCCATGTGTATATATATATATATATATATATATATATATATATATATATACATACATACATACACATTTTATAGATAGATACAGATATAGATATACAGCTCATGAGTATGGGAGCTTGCCCCCACTGGAAAAACAAATACTTTTGTCTTTTGGCATCTTAGAAATAAATTTTTTTATTTTACATTTGTTTACCGGGAAAGTCCAACTTGGAATGAAGCCAATTTTCAGTGGAGGCCTGAGGAGAAACACTCCAGATACATGTCTTTGTGACGTGGGAGGAAACCCACACAAAAGCAGGGAGGACATGCAGACTCCACACAGAAGGCACCCCAGCCAAGAATTGAACCAGAAAATCTCCTTCTGTGTGATGACAATGCTACTGCTGCACCACTGCGCCATCCAAAAATCTTTTTAGAAATGATCTCCCAAGTCTAATACCATATTCGTTCAAACTATATGTCCCCATCTATAACCCAGGATAACCATACCACATACTTGATTGTAATGGAGTCACTCACATTTCAGCCCAACACTGTATTCATGGGTGATTTCAACTATCCCGCCATAAAGAGGGACACATACACAACCACTAAGATGCAGGCTCAAACATTCCTGTATTTTTGTCAATGCAAGCACCCTGGAACAGTTAGTCTGCACATCTACTAGTGGTGCAAATATCCTGGATATGATACAAATATTAGGGAATGTTGCACCCTTCCACATTGTGTAATGTCCTCCCTGGTCAGATCAGATCACAAATTGGTAATCCTTGAATTAAATATAAAGGCTGAACTCCCAGCCAACCCCAGAACCCTTAAGAAATTTTTCAAGGCTAACTACCTCTTGTTAACTGAAGGCATAGCTAAATTCCAAGTCCCCCCCAAAAAAAATTCCGAGAACATGGTGTCCTATATGCAAGTGTTTATTGGAACCTTGTAGAAGCATGTAAATAACTGCATAGAAACAGCAGTACCAAACCAAAATAAACTTAGGACAAACTCCAAAGACAAGCCCCTTTGCTGGACCCCCAGTATAAATAGGTTGTATAAAAAAAGAAAGAAGGAGAGAGAAGGAAAGAAAATCCTGCCCCCAAAAATACATAAAACTCCCTCATTAGTCTCAACAAGCAACTCAGGTTACTAATCAAGTCCATCAAAGTCAATTTCAGGGCAAAAATAGGCTCTCAAGCTAAGAATAAACAAAGGGCATTTTTGAGTTATGTATGCAACTTTAAGGGGAACACCCAACAGTGTGCTGAACTAATAGTAAGTGGAAATTTAACCCCCAAGCACAAGTTATAAGGTTTGATTCTACCTTTGGCCATTTTCTCTTTAGAGTTTGTATGATCTCTCTATGTCTCAGTCCAGTTCTTCACACCTCAAAAAAGCATGCTGAGTGTTTTCATCTCAAACTCACCAAAGAATGGAGCTGTGGGCAGCAGGTCAGACTATACATGGTGCCCTATAAGGGGAAGAGTTGTGTAAACCAACCACTGTGTGCAGTATCCTTATGACAGGAAAACACGGTTCACAGCCTGTGCACCATGGCAAAGCTAGCCACTTGACAATGTAAAATATGGCTCTATATGATTCGGTCATGTTGACTAATGTTGCCAAATGGACATGAATATTTGCCAGTGATAAGTGGTTGAGGACTGGGCCTTCTCCGACCTAGGCCAGGGACACATAATAACAGTAGGAGGGGTGTTTATGGTGGTATTGGCCAGTGTTTGCCTGCCATAAAGCCCAGCAGCCCTGGATCAATAAGCCACTAGCCAGATGGTGTATCCGGTTTTCCATAGCTCTGTTGAATGAAAGCTAGAAGTAAAACCAATCAACCTGGCGAACACGAACTAAGAATTGCTACACTCAGTGTAGGTTCACTGATAGGATGCAGCTTGGAAATGGGTAACATGACAGTAAAGAGGAGGCTAGACATCCTGTGTATCCAAGAGATAAGGGGGGTGCAGTGCCACTTGGCTTGGGGTCCAGAGTCTGCTACTCAGGAGGAGGGCAGGCTAGAAATGGTGTGGGAATTGTGGTGTGGGAGAAGCTTCAGAAGACTGTAAGGAATGTCTTCAGAATTAGTGACAGATTCATGGCAATCAGATTCCAATCTAATGATAGGTTAGCATTCATAATCTCAGCCTATGCCCCACAGCAAGGTTGGGATAGTGAGGAAAAGAGTGCATTCAGACAGCAGTTGTAGAGGTCAGGCAGGGTAGCAGGACAACATGAATTTGTGTTGATAATGTGTGAAGACATACTGAAAACCAAGAACCAAACACAAACAATTAAATCAAATGTGAGGCAAAAATGTTGTCCAATGCCACCAAGCATGACCAGTCAGCAGTTCACCAAAAATGTTTAATAAATATCTAAAGTAGTTTAAGTGCTTTCATCAGGAATACATCAATGACTTCATTAGAAACATTAAAACAAGTTAACCACACATTTTAAAGTGTTCCAAACTTCATCACATGATAAAAACCACCAATAAAAAACCTGGCCCTACATTTAATTAATTGAATTCAATTAAATCCATTTAAAGTAACAAACACCCATCCCCCCATGATAAAAAGTTATGTATAAATATGAAAACATTCTAAAAAACAACCACAATTAACAAGTATGATGTCTAAATAAACTTAAGTTGGAGGAAATTTACACATTTAAAGCTTTTAATTTTAAGACACTACTTATAGATACACTGTCATTCAAACCTGGTGCAGAGTATGCATTTAATTTAATCTGCCAAAGTAGTTTGTTGTACTCACGTACAATTTTCCAAGGACCCCCCAACCCCGTACCTCATTTTTCACCATATCAATACCTGAAAAAACAAAGTGGTGGTTGGGAAAGTTGGAAATATGCTTAGCAAGGGCATTCTTGTTATTGTTGTTTCTAATGTCCCTAATGTGCTCATATATACTGTCACAAAACCTTCTCTGGGTCTTACCTATATAAAAACAGGCAAAATTCTCACAAAGTGCACAATACACCAAACCAGAGGAGGTGCAATCAAAATGAAAGGGAATTTTAACATTGGTGTTATTTAACCTAAGATGGTCACAGACTTTCAAAAACGAACATTGTCTACAATTCCCACATCTGAAATTACCATTTTTTTCTGTTGGAAGATGTAATATCTAGTGACCCTTCAAGAAATTGCTTAATGGTTTTACCTTTTTTATATACAATCAATGGGCCTGAACCCAAGGTATCAGTGTACCCGTCAAAAGAATGAAAAATGTTCCAATTTTTAACAAGAATTGCCTTTAACATCTATGGCCTAAAATCATAAACAGTTAGAAATGCCCCCTGAAAGTCTTTGGAAATGTACTCATCCTTTCTTGGGGTGATATCACTCACACTTTCATCAGTGATGCTTAGCAACAGTTTAAACACCCCCTCATGTCTCTTCTTATCTAGCTCCCTTTCAACATTATATATCAAATCCTTGGGATAACCCTAGCTGTAAACATCTCAGCAAGACAAATCACCTGTTTTTGGTACATTTGATCTTCTGAGACTAGTCTAGCCAACCTAACAAATTGACTTTGATAACAGCCCTCTTTTGGTGCACTGGGTGGTTGCTTCCAAAGTGCAAGATGCTGTTGTAGTAAGTAGGTTTTCTGTACAAATTACAGCAATATCTACTTGAACTAACATCTTTGGTCACTTCCACATCTAAATAATGCATCTTTTCTTCATGAAAGGAATATGTCAATTTTAAAAATGAGGTGGTGTTGTTTAGCTGAGAAACAAACATTTCAAACTCATTAGGTAGGGGTTTCCATATAAAAAACAAATCATCAAGAAATCTTGCATAGAATTCCCAAGGTACAGGCTTAAATAACTTAAACAAAAACTTAGTTTCCCACCAAAACATAATGATGTTCGCAAAGATGGGGGCACAAGCTACCCCCATCATCACACCATTCTTTTGTAAGAAGTATTGCCCATCAAGGTAAACAAAATTGTATTTGAGAACCAATTCCATTAAAGCAACCAAAACCCTGCATCATTGTTAGATAACTGAGTGGCTTCGAAGAGAAATTCTTCAAACCATTGCAAACCAAGTTCGTGGGGGATGACATTAAACAAGTCAATTACATCCATGGTACCAAATCCAAAATCCTTATCAAATTTGGCTTTCCTCAGTTGTAATAGGAAGTCCCAGGAGTCACGGCACAGGTGCTGGCTTCCATCTAATACTTTTTTTAATCTAACATCGATGTATTTACCTATAGGGTGAATTTTTGATTTCCCTGCATTAGCTATAGGTCTCATAGGTGGGTCATTGGGGTCCTTGTGGATTTTTGGCAATCCGAAGATGGAGGGTACCACTGGGTACTGACAGTGTAAAAACGCCCATTCATCATAAGTTATTTGCCCCTGATCCAAAAGGTCTTGTAGTGCAAGGTCAATTTTCAAATACGAAATATTGACACAGTTTAAAGAAGTTTCTTCATATTGATCACTATCAAACAAGAAACCATGCATTTTTTAAGTACAACACATTTTCCATAACCACAACACCCCCTGCTGTGTTTCATCACCCTAATACTTTTGTTGGCAGCTAAAGATTTAAGAAGTGTGAATTCAGAAGGAGATAAATTAAAATCAGAGTTTGATACTCTTTGATTCCATAACTTCCTAATCTCAAACTCACACATCTTTTCAAATAGTAACAAGGGGGGTGCAAGTGGGGGGGGGGGTTGATGGTGCTACTTCTCTTCATAATGTTGTAATTACATTGACTCAAGATATCCTTGAAATAAATTTTCAAATTGAGCTTTCTCAAATAAACTTTGAAATCCACTAAACATCTTTCAACAGAGGTAACAATGTCAGGAACAAAATTAAAACCCTTGGAGAGCAAATCAACATATTCAACTCCAACATTCAGACTACTAAAATTGTACATCTTAAAATCACCATTGAGGTTACAAATAATAAAAGGTGAAACCTTATTAACCCCTAACTCAAGTTCATTTGAAATATTAACGTCATAAACAGTTGGAAAATCAATAGTGTTAAAACTGTTATCACAAATCGACTTATTCAAATCTCTGGTTGAGAGGTTGTTGTCCCTTTTATTTGTCAAATTGTACCTCTGACCAGCAAAAAAACTACTGTCGGCATAATTGCTATTTAAGAGGTCGTCAGCATTAACCAAACATTTAACCGTTTCACTGGTTTCAAATAATTCAAAACACATTGGTGTTTAACTGACTTATCACTCAAGCCCACATTACAATCTTACTCAGTTTTTTTAATTTACTACGTTGCTGAAAAGTGAACCAGTAGGGGATATACCAAAACTGTAGTTACACAACTCCATCTCACCTTGAGCCGTCGAACCATAGTCAAGTTGCTCAAAGAAAACGGAAAGAGAGTCACTTTTGTTTGACTGGCAAGAAGAAGTTTGTAAGCCAAAGTTCCCAAAACAGGGAGAGTAAACAGTCGCAGCATGTCCGTGAACCACATCAGTTGCTATCTCACAACTCTCAAAACTAAAACCCTCATTTTCTTGATGAAAGTTGTTTAAAGTTAACAATTTTGTAGCTTTACTGTTGGAGGTGCTAAAAAAACTCACTTCCTCTTCTTCTACTGTGTCATGTTCCCCCTGGCATTCTTTTATGCCGTGTACTGATAACCAGTTCTCTGGTAATGCTGAACGTAGCCTTGCAGCTCCATTTTCCTGATCCTCTCTGATCTCTGCATGCCCTCTTCTGGCAAAGGAGGATGTAGATTGTCCACCTTCTGCCAAAAAGAAGCACTATCATTGGCTGCATTGTAATTTAAACGTTCATTCTCTATCAATGAGTCTAGTTTGGGGTAAGCCACCCCCTTCTCATAGTCCAAGCGATCACAGTTCAATTTATTTTATTTTCTGGCTTTTATACCAGAAATAATCTTGTCCACCTCAGAAAAAACATTCTTATAGCTCATTCTGTATTGCTCAAATAGTAAATCTTGAGTAATAAGAGAGTTAAGTTCAGTCGTCTCCAAAATTAATTTATCAGTACCCTTTTAGTTGTATTTATAAGCAATTCAAGAAGTTCACAGCCTTGTCGGTCATATAGCTTAGTAAGTTCTTAGTGGAATTGCACACTGTTATCTATTCCATTCAGAATTTTATTTTGTCTCAAACCCTTGGGAATTTTTTTTACCCTGATACTCTCTATAAAGTAAGAGTTTTCAGTTTGTAATTTTTTGATTTTTAAGAGTTTATCTTCATACAAATCAATGGAGTTTTTTAATGAAACAAACTCACAAAAGTTACCTTGATTCATATGTCTCTTCAGCCAAACCCCAAAATTGAAGTCTAAATCATCGTTGTTCATCTGGTGGTTTTCTTCATTCCAAAGTAAAGATGTCATTTGTTCTTGTCTAAGAACTTGGCCAGGTGGAATAGAAGAAGATGGTGTGGGACTCGAATCACCACCACCACCACGCTGAAATATGATGTCCACTCTCTGGGACAGTTGTTGTACTAATTGGTTAAGTAAACTCACGTTGGTTTTTAACTGCTCCAAGGTCATAGAAGGTGCCACAGAATTAACATCTGCCCCGTTGACTGAAGACATACTGAAAACCAAGAACCAAACACAAACAATTAAACTGAATGTGAGGCAAAAATGTTGTCCAATGCCACCAAGCATGACCAGTCAGCAGTTAACCAAAAATGTTTAATAAATACCCAAAGTAGTTTAAGCGCTTTCATCAGGAATACATCAATGACTTCATCAGAAACATTATAACAAGTTAACCACACATTTTAAAGTGTTCCAAACTTCATCACATTATAAAAACCACCAATAAAAAACCTGGCCCTACATTTAATTAATTGAATTCAATTAAATTCATTTAAAGTAACAAACACCCACCCCTCCCAAGATAAAAAAGTTATGTACAAATATGAAAACATTCTAAAAAACAACCAGAATTAACAAGTATGATATCTAAATAGATTTAAGTTGGAGGAAATTTACACATTTAAAGCTTTTAATTTTAAGACACTACTTATAGATACACTGTCATTCAAACCTGGTGCAGAGTATGCATTTAATTTAATCTGCCAAAGTAGTTCTTTGTACTCAAGTACAATTTTCCAAGGACCCCCCCCCCCCATACCTCATTTGTCACATATCAATACCTGAAAAAACAAAGTGGTGGTTGGACAGAACAGGATATAAGGACTGCCTGGGTCCACATGGGTGGGACAACAGTAATAAAGAAGCCATCCTAGATGTCTGCTTGGCAAATAGCTTGACAGTGGCCAACACATGGCTCAGAAAAAGAGAGAGTCACAAGACTGCATACAGTTATGGCCAACATTCAGCTCAAGTAGACTTCATCCTATTAAGGAAAGGGCACTGGGAGTAGAATCAGCAATTGTCAAAGTCATCCTCAGTAGAACAGTCGGTCCACAGCACAAACCTCTAGTTGCCAAAATCAGCTGCAAGCAGTAGTCACAGAAGGCTCTAAGGTCAACAGAGACCAAACTGAAGACCTGGAAGTTGACTGGAGAGAGCACAATAGGTGGTTTAAAATCCCAGGAAGCATTGGTAGAATTAGTGCAAGCTATGTACAAGAGCCCAATGACACATGCATGAACAGTGTTTGAACTCACAGAAAGGTTCCCAGTGGGAGTGAGTGCACACCAGGGATCAACTCTAAGCCCACTGTTGTTCATAAGGTGATGGACTACATTAGCTAACAGGTCAGAGGGGACAGATCAACAAAAATGCTGTATGCAGATGATGTGGAATTACAGGCAGACTCTGAGCAATTGAAATTGGAATGCAAAACTGAAGCCACATGGGATGAAACTGAGTACAGATAAGACAGTTGTAATGATAGAAAATGATGGAATTCAGAAGAAGTTGAGAAGTGAAATTGAAGGAGAAATAGTGGAAGAGGTTAACAGCTTCAAGTATCTGGGAGGGGTGGTTGAGGAGAAGAGAAGTGTGAATGAGGAGGTTAGAGCTAGAATTAGAGGGGCTGCAGCCAACTGGGATAGAGTGTCAGGTGCAGTGTATGACAGAAGAATGCCAAAGAAGCTGACAAGTAGTGTACAAAAAAATGATGTGACCAGTACTACTGTATGGTACAGAAAGCTGGGCAGTAAAGGCAGAGCAGTTGAGGAAGCTAGAGGTGATGGAGAGGAAGCACTTGAGATGGGTGGTAGGGTGCACACCGTGGGACAAACAAAAAATAAGGACATTAGAATAGAAACCAAAACTATCTGCAATTGCAGAAAAGGTCAACGAGCACAGGTTACAGTGGTTTGGGCACATGGGCAGAAGAAACCAAAGACAATTTGGTGAAGAAAATTTGGGACAGACAGGCAGGAGGAAATAAGGGCATCCAGCAAAGAGGTGGATGGATTGTGTGAGAGGACCTGTGACAGTCAGGCCAGAGTGTCAAAGAAGGCAGAAGAATGCCATTGAACTGAAAGATGGTGATAGCTGAAATGACACCCTGACCACATGTAGAAAATGGGAAAAAAGGGGGTTGATGATGAAAATCTCCCATCTGCCAGTGACAGATTTCTCTGGCCACCCACCTAGGCATAGACTTGTGCCCCTTATTTGTGCAGTAGAATCCTATTAGGAATTTGCACAGCTCCAGGCTGCAGAATCCCTCCCTTTATTGACTGATGCTTGCCCATATTCCAATAGTCAGTCAGAACACTATTCCCATCTCCTGTTTTCCTCTGTGCTATCAACTTAGTTGAACCCTCTGTTACCCAGAGCCATACAAAACACTGAACTCATGGCAAAAACTTGCTGTGTTAAACACCCAGAATGAACCATCATTTGGGAAATAGTTCTCACAATGAGTCAGTATAAAAATTGCATTTCAATGGCACTGTGTATGGATGCTGGTGTGCCATACAGTATAAAACACCTTTTACTGCATTGTTTCTACTGTAACCCTTTCCCAAACTGAAAGAGCCCACTTCACCACATTCTGTTAAAGTGCATTGTCATGCTTTCCATAATAAACGCAAATAATAAAACTTTAATTAATCCTGGTAGTTAGACTTTGTACAACTAGCTGCTGACCACAACATCATTTATAAACCCCATGCCTGTCCTGCACTAAGCTCTATTCTTCCTTCCTATCACCCAAACAGACCCCTTCGTTCTAATGACAAACATTTTATCACCTCTTTTTATCCTCAAAAAACAACCAGAAATAGCTTTTACTGCTACTCTGTTGTCAAAAAATGGTATTCTACTCCACAGGCTATTGGAACTGTAACCTACGATACTTCCTTCAAACATCTTCTGAAAGACTACCTAGGAAAGTCATAGCTCTGCTTATGCTATACCCCCCATTGAACATTAATCTTGTCTACTCTTCTCCACCCGTCTGTACCGATTGTCTACCCATCTCCACTTCCTCATCTTCACCTGGCTATCCTACCCCCTCTACCACTTTACATAACCTTTTCGTATCACTTCCTCCACATTTATACTACTCTATCATAATCTGTCTCCCTTTTAATAAAAAGTAAAAGTCACAAATTTAGTTTAATTGTAAATATACTGTGAATCGTCAAAAGGACACTCTCCAGAATTATATATAGTTTTTTACTTTACTTTTTCTAATTGCTCTCTTTGTAACACTTATTTAGTATATCGCTATGCCTTATGATATTGTTTATTTCTGAAATTTATAAATTTCAGCTGTTATATAATGTGTTTGAATTTTTTTTTATTTTCTCTGTTAAGTGAAGCTTTTCTCCCCATGCCACCACTGAAAATGAGCTCCTGTGACCCAGTCAAACTTTCTCAGTAAACAAATGTCAATAAATCAATAAAATAAATCCTCAGTGATGGAAGTAATTTGCTTACCATATACCATATCAGATGTTACTGTGTTTAGTGTAAAATGTGTTTTATATTCGCATTTAAATTTGTTTATAAATACAGCCTCTTAAAATTTTTCTTGAAGGTAAAAACTCCAGACGTGACAATGAAACACTAAATCCACAGTACCTCACTACTCATTTTAATCTACAAGCTACTTTTTTCCCTGTTATGTGCAGCAACAAGGAAGTCTTATATCCCAGTAAGACAATTTGTCAGCTATGTCTGACATATGGAGCATCCTCCACTGAAAATAAATACATGTGACACTCTATTAAAGGAGGACATTATTCTGGATTACTCAGAATGCTTTGCCAGTATATATAAATCTTTGCCAATACCTATAATGACATAATTGTGTAGGTGTAGTCATAAGGAAACACTTGAGTTAACAGTAAAACTAAAACATCAACAAAAAATGTCATAATTTTTCTGCTGTTTTCAAACTATTTTAACATCAGGATTATATCCTCAAATGAAATTAACTGTAAAATGCAAATATATGAGCTGTGTAACAATATACTTTAAGTTTGCACTATGGGGGCACACTTTTAGAATCCTAGCCCCAGCATTTTATGGAAAAGGTAAAAGCAATACTACAGTGAAGCTTAACATAATCATCTTTCTTCTTCACTGATCTGCATAATCAGAAACAGTATTTAAAAATAGTATACATACATACATATATTTAAGGTGTTTTCATCTTTATAAATCAGGCTCTAAGCATCAGCTCACCTAAAACATAAAGAAAGAAGGCAGGATTCAATAAAACCTACACATCTTGCTGAAACCATAGTCATGTTGCTGTGCAATGCACACACGATAGCTCACAGATTTGTATGCAGTAAGCGGCTCTACACGATGTGTAGAACCAAAAGAGCCATGAAAACACAGTAAACTTCGTGGCATGCTAATTATTGCATAAGCAGCTGAAATGTATACTAATCAACAAATCCAAGATAGTGGACTATTCAACAAGCTATAAAGCAATTGTGTACACTTACTGTGGCCTTCTGCCTTGTACTCCAAAACCTATTAGAATACAGCCATAGAAACTACACTAGAGCGAAAGAATGTTAGGGGCTGCTGCTACTCTTCTGTGTGTATGTGCAACAGGCTCAATTCTATGCTGCTGCTGATGATAGATCTCAGGCAAGGAGGAGAAGGGTATTTAGACCCCTTCTAAATTTTCATGGTCTACATGAGGTGGAAATAGTAGAACACTACAGGGTGGATAGGCAAACACTCCAGGAACTCTGCAACATCTGTCATGCTTATCTGGGAGACCAAGGTATGTGTAGCACTTAGAATACTAGCTATAAGAACCTTTAAATGACTCACAGGGGAAATGCTGGGGGTGTCACAGACATCAGCATCTAGGATTATCAGTGCCTGTGCTGTTCTACACAATAACATCCTGCAAAAACAGCTGCAGCAGGAATACCAAGGGTTAGGAGCAATGGTTCCACCACCACCGGCAAGGTCACCACATCCACATGTAGGTGAGGAGTCAGAGAGGAACCCCCTACCACTATGGGTGCAGGTAGACATAAGCATGCACAATATGCACTCACCCTGGCCACATAAGGGGTACACCTTTCATCCTATATGCATGCATATAGTAAAACTGATGCCAGACAACACTCACAACCTCTACTTCCCCATGTAATGGCTGTGTGCTGCTAACATCAGACAGAGTCAGCCCCGAATTGCAACAATTGAAACTGCAGGACTATCAAGGTAACTGCTGAAATGTAATAAAAAATAACTGTATAAAATCATGAATGAATGGAAGATAAGTGCCTAACTGTTAATTGTAAATGTAGCCAAATAGAATGTGTGTAAGTCGTTCAGCAACGCCATCAATCTCTGGCATGACTGACATCTGTAATGTCAGTAATGCACAGACACCCTTCACTGAAATGGGGTATTAGTGAGGATACACTTACAGTGTGTGGAACCATCTGCAGTGAGCATTTAAACAAAATCAAACAGCCCACATGTATATTTCCTTGGCACAGTTTCCTTCCTCTGTTGTTAACTGCCATGTATTTGTATCACACGTTGAAAGAAACATTAGAGAATATGGGCTAGAGATTGCATGTCTAATAGTGAAACAGAGATAAGGGAAGGGTTTCCAGAATACAAAGCAAAGGCAGAGCTGAAGTTTTGCAAACATGTTCATAAATAATGTGTGATCAGTCATTCCTCTAAATATATGTACACACATACAATCAACTGAGAATGTCCAACTGTATAAATTATTTATTACTGAGAATGAAATGTTAATTGCTTGTGTGCACATTATTTGATTGCTATTGCAAAGCTTATTACAAAGCTGTTTCTGTGGTAAAGAGATGACTCACTACAACTGTGTTGTGTAAGTGCAATAGTCTACTGGTTCAAATCCAGAGCTAATTGTTTAACCTTTTAACCTTTGTTTCCCTTCTTTTTATCCTTTTTCCATGTGTGGGGCGTGTGACATTACACAAACATGGTTAGCTGCTTAAAACTGAAAATTTAGAATTTTATTTCAGTTATTTATCTCACCGCTTTTGCAGATGATCTGAACATATACTGCATCACACCAAATTCAGATATAAACAAAATAATAACTGCAATTGAACAATTCTCGACCATGTCTAACTATAAATTAAATCTTAATAAAACCAATATTTTCCCTTTAAAAACACCCAAGCTCATTCCATTAATACCACTTCTGGACACAATAAAAAATAAAAGAAGAAACTAAATATTTGGGAATTACCTTTTTCCAGAATAAACAAGATTTCTAACAATATAATGTAACTCTCAAATGGCAAAACATAATGCAAGACTGTAAAAGGTGGAACAACCTAAAACTACTATTCATGGCGAAAGTATCAATAATAAAAATGAATATTTTACCTAGACTAACGTACATTTTCATGACATCATAGGTAATAATACAAAATAAACTATTTAACCAAGCACACACCTTTCTGGCAAAGTTTTTATGGGAACCTAAGAAAACCAGAATTTCCTATCCAAAATTAACACTGCCTAAGAACAAAGGAGAGCTGAATCTACCGGATTTTAAAACCTATTACTCTATCATTAATACCAATAGAATACTAAGAATAGCTGAACATGATCCGACAAAGAAAAACTGCTCTCCTCCTTGGGTCACAATATACTATAGATATAGTAAAGTACTAGGTATCAATCCTAAAGCACTTCCATTCCAGAGTCAAAAAGAAATACAAACTTACAACATTCTAGATCACTTAAAACACTCTATCGGCATAACACAAAAACTGTTTCAATCTTTGAACTTTGGACAAGCCATAACAATACTACAACCTCTCCATAAAAACCCAAACCTAAAAATAAATAACAAAATGCTAGACTTAGAATGCTTTCCACATCTAAAAGACAAAACAATCCAAGATATTTTCCCATATCTTAATTTCACAATACAGGAAAATAGGACTAACTTAAATCTTTCCAAATCTTACATAATAATATTACATAATAATACTAAGATAAATCAAAGAACTGTGTTCCACTTACCTCCAAAACACTACTATATCCAATAGTGACATAGAAACTTGCAATTTGCTTTGGAAAAATATTCTTTCAACAAGGAAAACTATTACTAATTCATATAAAATGATAAGCAAGATTAAATTCCAGAAGGAGCTTCCCTTTTCCAACTACTGGAGAAAACTAAAACCCTCCATAGATGACCAACAAATGGCATAAGCAATTAGCTTAACACTGAAGATCATACCACTTAAAAAATTAGCTTACACGCAGCTAATGATCAATAATAATGCTTACTTCATACCTGCAATCCTCCACAAATTCAATACATCAAGGTCACCACTATGCCCACACTGCAAGGACCAGATAGCCGACCTATTGCATGCATTTTGGAGTTGCAAATGTGTGTACAAATTATGGAATTCTCTCAAAGTACAGTTACAAAAGATGGGATACCAAACTTCAACATTAACATGGAAATTTGCCTTATTACACATTTTTCCAACTAACATTCCCAAAAAACAAGCAGATACATTCTTAATTTTCTTACTAATGAAATTATATATAGCTCTCAAATGGCTAGATCCATTGAATATATCTTGGGAGGGTTTTAAACAAATAGCCATAAAACAGCTCTTAGCTTACAAAATAGTAATGGATAAAAGAAACCAAAACATGAAGTCCAGAGAAATCTGGGACCAAACCTTTAATATAATATTAGCATAGTCAACCACATAGCAACTTAAGAATACACCTTAATGGAACCTAAAAACTCATACAGGATTTGACAGACTAATCATAGTTTGGGTATTAAGATTGTATGTGTTGTTTTGTATAACAATTGAGCTAATGGTAAAATCATCTGTGTAAATAGTGTAAATAATTGTGTTGTATGACCTACACCTTATGGTATTAACATTAATGTATAATATATTCCTATGGTCATGTTGTAAAGATCGAATTGTTTTTTTTTTTTTGTTTTTTGTGTCATATATAATTGTAAAAGAAAAAGAAAATTTATTGAAAAATAAATTTAATTTCAGTTGCCTTACAAAGTGCTAATACACTTAGCAGCATTGCATGGCAGTCAGCACCATGGATGGTAAAGACTGCATAAATTATACCTGTTACCTGACTGTCTTTGTGGGAAAAAGTGTAAATATGTTGAGGAAAGAAAGAACATAGGTAAAACAGGGTTGGAGTCCCACAGTAATTATTTTTTTACTGAGGAAGGGGCACAATGACTATTTACATAAGTAATATATATTTGCTATTTACTTTTAAAATCGCGTGTTGCTGAACTGTGTGCAAACAGGGTTCACTACTTTAGGAAACTAGGGAAAATTTTAATTTGTTTCACTTTATTTCCCACAAACAGGCTCAGAGGCAATGCATGGCTATCAGCACTCTGGACAGTACGTAATGTGAAAAATATACCTACTGACTAGCTTTTCTTGTGAAAATAGGTGTAAGTACAGTGAGTTCATGGTCATAAAACTGGTGAGCCAGTGTTCAAACCCAGTACACTCCACTTGTTAGTAAGGGCATCCCACTGTAACTTTTCACAAAACTTTGATTATAAAGGTAATATGACATACCAATAGCTATGTTTAGCAGGTTGATTGACAGAAAGGTATCATTACTGCTTGCATACGCATACTTTTGTAGGTATCATATGTATTATGTGTGTAACTGGTTTAGCATGACATCGATGATTATGTAATAAAAAATGCAGTCAGATATATCTGATGGACACTATAGTTTACTGACAATCATCTACACCCCCCTCCCATAACCCAAGTATGACTGTAAACCAGAATGTATTGTGAGGTATGAATCATAACTTCAAAGTCTATTGCTAAAGTCATGCAAGTCTATCCATTTGCAGTATATTATCAGTAATTAGTCCTGTATCATACCTGAGAATCCATAAGGCAAGACCTTCTAATGTCATGCTTATACAGGCTTGATTGGTATAGTACCAGTAACTATTTAAGCTGTAAATCTGTAATGATAATGGTTAGCAAGCATGTCTTCTGTGGCAATAGGGAATAATTACCTTTGTGGAAATGTATGTATTCCCTTTTACATAGGTTTGAATCCCACATCATACAATTTACTTTTTAACAGTATGTAAGTTCCCACATAATATGTGCCAAGTCATCCCACTGATCCCAACAAAATCATAGCTTACAGCCAAGTCATTTAGCAATTCACTGTTGATCAGTGGGCAAAGTATGACCAGGTGTAGCAGGAAACATGCCATAAATCAATGCCAAATGTCACATTATCCTTGCTGTTTCACAAACTCTTCCTCTTTGCTTGGCAATGTTTCTCTTTGCTCCCCATCATGCAAATAAGGTTGGCATAGTTGTGCATGTTTGCACACTGGTCATAAAATGCGATATCACAAATTTGTGCGAAAACATTGCAACTATTGTTTGGAGGACCTTTGTTGACATGGCAGTACATGGGAAGGATGGTGCCAAATTCAAGGCACAGAGGTGGGGTGTGGAGGAGCCAAAAATATTTGTTGCACTCCTGATGAAGCACTACAGTTGTAGGCTGCTGCAGGAAGACTATACCACATCTTAGTACAAGGGTGAGGCTTGGAACAGCTAGCCAAGGCTGTCTCTGGTGCAAATTGTTTGCCACATACTGGGAAGCAACGTAGGCACCACTACAGTGACCTAAGGAGGTGCAAGCAGGAACAGCTTGACCAATGGCTGGATGAGTTTAGATCTGCTGACACCCCCAACCCCCTTGTGTAAGTATATAGATCAAGCAACTTTAAATGATATGGAATGTTATAGATAGTCAAGACTGGTATGCATAATACTTTCATATCTCTTCTTTCACTATTTTACAACTGCAGAGGAAATCTTATTTAACAGGGAGGCATGTGCTGAGAGGCTGGAGTGACTCAGATAGGCAAGAAGCATGTATGCTGCACAACTGGCCCTGAATGTAATAAATATATTGTGATTACATAGATCAGTATCAAGTTCAACATGTATATCTTACAGTAAGAGCAAACATGCATGCTTTCTTTGGTAGCTCTTGGTAATTGTATTAGCCAAGTGCAATATAATAGTGTATTCAGATTATATGGATTCAGTTCCCACAGGTAACCCATAGATTCACATTCAACAAGTATTATTTTTACATTTGAAATACAGCAATATTGGCTTTAATGTCATGTTGTTAAGTTAATCTGCAGTAGTTTTTAAATAATATATGGACTATGTGCATATTCCAACAATTCACAATTATTTTTGGGATTGTGAAAGCTCTATAACTACTATAATAAGAAAAGCATATTTACTAGAGTAAAGCACTAATGTGAAATTTCATTGTTTTAGTTATCTCTTTTCTTTTATGTTTCACCCCACCCCTTATCTCTCTCTATTTTTTGTGGGTTACCTGGAATTACACTGTTCTGATGTCATACCTTTCTGACAACAAACAAAATGCTTTTCAGCATGTGGAAGTAGGCCAACTGCTGTTGCTCAGCCTGCCAAATCTCCACTGGCTGGCACACCAACACCTACCACTACTGGGATGGAACCTGATAGTACTGTCTCCACAGCTCCTGCACTACATGGCCCATCCACATCAGGTAGCATTGCCCTGGCTGCTGGTGCAGTGGTACCCTTTGGGAGTTTTGGTGGAGGCAGTGATTAAGTCAGCCACCATAAGATGCCAGGGATGGTGCATGATGTAAAAGAGACTGGCCTGGGTGCCTGCATCAGCCACCTGGGGAGGTTGCTCATTAAAGTAGAAAAGGGACTCCAACATCAAGCAGTCTCACAGGCAACTGAGGAAAGGGGGAGTGATGACAGTTATGTGGCTGAGGACTAGAGTCTCACTGTACTCACACTTGACTGGCATGTGTCTCCTATGTCTCCTACCTATTCCCAAGCATAGCATCCCCCAAACTTTTGTGTCCATCACTATCCCTGTGTCTGTCTTGTTTGTCCTGTTTGTCTGCACCTGCTTCCTCGCCTACCCTACTTACCTGACCCTCACATTCCTATGTCCCTTCCCAACATTCCTTTCTTTTATAACAAAAAAATGGGTATCTGTCCCACCCCAAAAAAATTGTCCCATACACAGCTTTCCACTTCACATATATGTTTTCTTGACACATTTGATTTGGTCCATTTGGCTATACAACATTATTGCATTGTTGCCACCATCTTTGTTGTGACAGTCCAAATTCATCAAACCTTCTCAACATGTACACATTACTGTATTGAAGAGGTGGAGATCTATCAGTCTTTCCTAATTCTCACCTACAAATTCCTTTATTGCTTCCCCTTTGTTTTCCCCCTGTTTGCTCTCCATTTCATCATTTTCCTATCTATGCCATTTTCATACCTTTAATCTGGTCAAAAATAGAATCACATACAACACGAATGGCCAGAAATGTCCCATAAAAAAGCCTTCACTTTTGTCCTCTATATTTGCATGGAGTTTGGCATCCCACACCATTGCTGAGTGGCAATGAATGGCTCTTCATATCCTATGGCACAACCTGGTGAGTTTTTGCCATCAGACACTCTAGTCCAGTTATCCCCATGCAATGGTGCTTAAACATGCTGTGCATACAGTTAAAGCAGAATAAAAACACTACTTTAAAAAAGTTAGTCTGGATGCAACATAGTGGAAATCCCTATCTGGAGTATTAACACAAATCACTTGCCTGAAGTTTTTTTTTGTTTGCCCATAGCAGCATGGGTTTGATTCCAGATGCATCTCACATAATTTCTTAGTGTGATATTATCTATGATATTTTTAATCACCCACATCTTAACATTTGCCACAGTTATGAGTTCTCACAATATACTGGTCAAAACAAATTATTTTCATTGACATCCATCCCTACAACTATGACATATTTATCCAACCTTTTGCTGCTTGACATAAGACTGTTGTCCCTCTCCTAACCCTTCAATACCCCTATGCCAGTCACGTCATGCACTTCATGTTTCACAGCATGACAGCTTAATAATAAGAACATATCAAAAGTATGTCCATGAATATTACATGACACCAAACATTAAGTGTATGTTCATCTCTCCTTGTATGCACCCCTTTACTCCCACCTGTCTTTACAGGTGTGTATCTATTATGCTGATGGATGTACAGGTCATCTCATGGCTTCTGTATACTGACATGGCTCAGCTGATGGATAATATGAACTTGTTACCTTGATTCAATAGGTGATCGGTGCTCCTGTAGTGTGCAAGGTTTCAGTATCAGCTGTAGGATTCCCTTTGAGTCATGTTCAGGTGATGGATGAAATGTTCATCTTATATGACGTGGAAACTGTCCTTACTGTAAAGAAGCATACTGCACACACTTTATCTGGATATTTGGTCTTACACAAATAGCATATCTTCTAAGTCATACTAATCATTTAAAAAGGTGTACCACCATTTTTAGCAAGCTGTACACACAATTAGCTTCTGATTTGAAGTGAGGCCTGCAAAACAGCTACTAGTTGTCCGAGTCTATTAAGATAGGCATTACTGCATTCAAAGATGGCTGCGGTTCTGTAAGCACTGCTGAACTGCAGCTCTCTAATTAACCTGAGGAAATCTAAACCCTGAGTGGATAATATAAAGCTTTTAACATCAAATCTTCGATAAAATAACTTCAACTACACTTAACTATCTATTACTAAGAAGAAAAAACGGAAAAAAGGAATATATTTCACTGGATTACAACAGATTAGCTGGCTCTGCAGAGAGAAGTAAACAAAGGAACCGTGTGCTTTCTATACTGCAAGTCTTTGTGTTCAAATAAGATGTCAAAAGAGGAAAAAAACATGGATACAACCACTACTAAAACAAAACTTTCGGGATTGCAGTCACCTGAAAAGGATGTGATTTCTAAAAGACAAAAAATTACTAAAATACAGGAACAACAGAAATCAGGGACCAAATCTAAATCTGAACAACTATTAAACATGGAAGATATCAGAAATGCTCTGCTACCCATACAAGAAGCTCTGAAAGAACTGACTTGTCAAATACAAACATTTGGGAACTCATGTACTCAGTTGCTGGAGAGAATGGATAAGATGGAAGCTTGAATTTCTGAAACTGAGGATAAATTAACTTTACTTGAAAAGAAAACTAATCTACATGATGTGGATATACAGGCTATGCAAAACAAGCTTATGGACTTAGATGCAGGATCCAGGAGAAACAATATTATTCTCAGAGGGATTCCAGAATCTATTCCGTATAATGAATTAATTCCATCCATATTACAAATATTTGAAGTGCTGTTAAATTACTCTGATGGGGTGAAACTAATTATTATTGAAAGAGCACACAGAGCTTTGAGAGAGTCACAAGCATCTAACTTTCCTAGACCTGTATATGTTAAAATACTTAACTATCAAGATGTAAGCAGAATACTTACTACTGTAAAACAAACTGGAGGCTATATCATGTGGAAAAATAATAAAATATCCATGTCACAGGATTTACCCATACAGATAAGACAGGCTTTGTCTCCATACTGTAAATTTCTTATTGACAAACAAATTAAGTTTCAAATGAAATACCCACATATGCTTATATTTACGATGGATGGGATTAAACATGCTATTTCCACTAAAAATGAGGCAAACAATCTGTTTCTTAAAGTTTTCAAGGCTTTACCTGTATCAGAGACTTGAATTGAACTTTCGTTGAGACTGACATGCTGCCGAGGTCGGATCCATTTTTTACTGTGTTCCCAGGACTGGATAATCCTTTGTTTGCGTTTAAAAAGCTCTAGGCCTCTTCTAGAGTAATAAAACTGTTTGTTTTTGCTTATCTTCATTACCTGCGTTCATTTCCCATCGTTTTATGGCTTCTATGAAGTGTTTTTGATGAGGAGGAAGACAGGAAGTGCCTAAAATGCTGTCGTGGGTGCAGATTTCGCTGTGACACTTCCAGGAGTCCGTCTGTATAAGTGGTCCCCCATCGCGAGTATTTCACAGGGTTTCCAGGCTTGGGAAACCAAAGGAAACTGTTTTAACATCTTTTTATTCATTTAACTTCAAAATAACACTGTTGTATGGTAAAGTAAGCACATAGGAATATTGTATTTGTTTCTCTTATACATGTTTATGTAGAATTTTGTGGTTATATTATTTAGAGAGGGTGCAGGGATTTAGTAATGTTTGTATAAATATGCTTCTCATTATAGTTCATAATGTACTGTGTTAAAGTGATAATGAATTTTATATTAGTTAGTTAGTAGTTTGCTTTAGTATAAAACTATGATAGTGTGGGTTTATAACCAGGGATACCTGTATCTACCTATATATTTATTTTAACATAGGGTTGTATTTTAATATGTTTTTTTTTTGTGTGTGTGTCTCTATGCATGCGGTTTATCTATAGATAGCTAATTCAAAAATTAAAACTTCCTTTTTTATTTATTTTCATATGTACTGTAATATTGTATTTTAATTTGATTTGCTTAAATATACTTGATTGGGGAGATGTAGCTCAATGCAGTGCTTGTTAGGGAATGTTTAGTTTAGGCTTTGTCATAGTTAAGTTAGATTATATAGGTCTCAACTATGGAACATGTTTGAAATTTTATAAAGTGATGTTTTCCTGTTTGTTTTCTTTCTTAAACCTTCTGTTATTCTATATTACACAAAACCTATATATGTCTTGGTCCGGGGTTAGAGTGGGTAAGCACTGGTTTAGGACGGGATATATGGATTGTTTCCAGATCATGTATGGTTTTGAATATACTGTATTTTTTTTTAATCTTTTCTCTCCAAAACCTTTATTGTACAGTCAACCTTGGTAATGCGGGAATTAGATTCATGGAATGTTAAAGGGCTCCAGAATTTAAAGAAGAGGAAACTATTGTTACATGTATTGTTGCAGGCTAGGGCATGGTTTATTTTACTGCAAGAAATGCATTTAATGAACGATCAATGGGTTGATATTAAAAAAAAGAAGTGGATCAGAGAAGTAATAGCATCGGAAGGTAAGTCAAATAGTGCTGGGGTAGCTATAATTATTAAAGACCGATATAAGGACAAAATTTTAGATTCTAATACAGATAAAGATGGGCGATGGTGCTATGTTATTCTGGCATCTACCTTATTTGATAAATCTATTTTACTTTTAAACATATATGCACCTTGTAATGATCAACAAATATTCATAACATCAAAGTATTCAATTTTAACACAATTTGATAGATACTACGTAATTGTTGGAGGTGATTGGAATGCTTACCAAAATCCGAAGTTGGATAGATCTTTTCCACACAAAGCATTTAATAAGCATGCAGTATTGGCACTGGATGATATTAAAGAAGACTTTCAACTATATGACCCTTTTCACTATTTAAACAATGCTAATAGTACAAATAATTTTACATTTTATTCTCCATGTCATAAAATGTGGTCCAGAATAGATTTCTTCCTGATTTCAAGAACATTGATTAGTTTAGAACCTATAGTTGTTATACATGTGTGGTATTTATCAGATCATTCGAAAATTTTGCTGAGTTTTGCCAAGGAGATAAAAGATACCTTGCGGCAAAGAGGCTATAATTGGTCTCTTAATCCAAATCTGCTGAATAAGGAAGAAATAATACAGGAAATTACAAAGTACCTTAAAGACTTACTGGTTAGTCTAAAGAAACAACAATATGCCCAGATATTGAATGGGCAACAGTTAAAACACAAATAAGAGGAATCCTTTTGCAAAAAGCCTCTTATTATAAAAAAAATACTAAATAAAGATATTCAAAACTTGGAAACGAAAATTAAATTATTGGATCAACAACTGATTCAGAATTTTAATGAACAAACAGAGAAAGAACTATTTAAATGTCAGAAGGATCTCTTCTTACTACAAAATAGTAGATTAACATTCCAAGAATATAAGATGTTAGCGAGATATGCTAATCACATTCAAACACCATCGAGAGCGTTGGCTAGGATCATTAATCAATCAAAAACAACACTACAAATTTTGGAAATACAATTTAATAATAAAATATATTCTACAACAGAGGATATTATTAATATTTTTGAGAAAATATATACACAAATTTATGATGGGCAAAAGGATATGTCCTTGCATAGAATCTATGAACAATTTTTACAATCAATTAAGTTTCCAGAAATAGGAGAGGATATTCAAAATGATTTAGTTAAACCGATATCTGAAGAAGACATAGTATATACAATTCAATATATGAAATCACATAAATCACCAGGTCCTGATGGGATGACAGTGGAGTTTTATAAAAAGTTTGCGGATATTTTTGGTAAGATACTTTCAGTTATATTTAACTATATAATTAGGAATACTATTAATGATCCTCATCTTAATGCCTCAAAGACTATTTTTATACATAAAGCCAATTCAGATCCTCAAAACTCCAATAATTATAGACCGATATCATTAATGAATGTAGACATGAAAATTCTAACCTCCGTTATAACATCTAGACTGAAGAAAATCATGACTCATGTAATATCCAAAGAACAGGCTGGATTTATGGCAGGTAGACAAACCAGTGATAATACTCTTACATTACATACTATGATAACACATGCTAAACAAAATAATCTTAATATATATGCCCTTATAATTGATGCACAGAAGGCCTTTGACAGGGTTGATACAAATTTTTTGTTTGCCCTTTTACCTTATTTTAATATATCCCATGAATTTGTTCAAATGTTGCAAATATTATTTAGTAATCCCTATACTACACTGTGCATTAATAGAAGCCTCTCCAAAGGAATACAGATTAAGACTGGAACACGCTGCCCTTTGTCCCCTTTACTATTTAATCTTTATCTTGAACCTCTGTTCTTATATATTAAACAGAATGTCTATCACAATGTCCCAATAATTTATGGAACTAAAATCTTAATGGCAGCTTTTGCTGATGATCTTAATATTTATTGTGCATTTCCAATATCTGACACTGACAAATTATTGAAGGCTGTTAATGATTTTTCAGAATTCTCTAACTACAAAATTAACTTGGAAAAAAACAATATTTTTCCTTTAAAGACACCTAAACCTTTTTCGTTATTGCCTTTGGTTGGGCAGGTAAGATTTAAAGAAAAAAATAAATATTTAGGTATTGAGTTTTCTACAGACAATAAAGACTTCTACAATAATAACATTAAAACAATTTGGGATCAAATAATTTCTGATTTCGGGAGGTGGAAAAATTTATGATTGCCACTACTAGCAAAAGTTTCAATTGTCAAAATGAATGTGTTACCACAATTACTTTATATTTTTAGGTCAGCCCAATTAATACTTTCGAAGACATTTTTTAAAAAAATTCATAAAGAATTGGATAAATTCATTTGGGAACCAAAAAAAAAAGGATATCTTATGATAAATTAATGACCCCAAAAAATAAAGGAGGACTGGAGTTGCCTAACTTCAAATTGTACTACCTAATCGTGAACTCTAATAGAATTCTAAGAATTGCCAACTATGATACAACTACTACTAAGTGGACACCAACTTGGGTAATTTTGAATTATAAATATATTTTATATTCCTAAAGCAATACTCTTTTTAGGTAAAGATACTTTGAAAATTTATGGGATTATTGAACACATTAAAACTAACATATTATCTATACAAGATTTATTTCAATCTTTGGATCTGGGTCAGTATATGATGGTTTTTCAACCCTTTCATAGGAATCCTAATTTAAAATTGAACAATCAATTAATTGATCTTAAAAAGTTTCCACTGATAGTTAATTTAACTTTGATTGATATATACAAATATCTGGACTGCTCGGCCAATCAAATAAGACAAGAATTTAATTTACCCAAAAATGATCTTGTTATTTTGAGACAAATTAGAGAACTTGCTATGAGCTTCTTTATAATTTTTAAACCTGAAGATGAAAATGTTAATAAATGCTTTGAGTTGTGGCAAGCCCTCCAACAGGATATTAAATATATAACAACAACAAATAAATTAATTAAAGACTTTAAATTTCATGATAAAATTCTGTTTTCCAACTATTGGGAAGAGAAAATTTTAGTGACAGACAAAAGTAAGATGTTTAAAGCAATTGACCTGACTATCAAATCTACTTCTCTTCAAAAATTGATGTATACCCAGTTGATGATATGGAATAATGCATATTATACACGCCTTACCCTGCATAAATATATAGCCACTAATTGGTTAGACCCATCTAAAACATCTTGGGAAAGCTTTAGAGTTTTGGCAACAAGGCATATATTAGCTCATAAATTACTCTTAAGTCCGAATAATAAAAACATTAATAACCCAAAAATTTGGGAACAGATATTTAATATTATATTAGCATAACACTTTTAACTTGAAGGTATTCACATTTATATACTTGCTTGGAGAGAATTTTGTATTTAAACTGTATATTACTGGAAATATTATTAACTACTTTTTGTTTTTTCTCTATTCTTAATGTTTACATGGAAGCATTCTTGTAAATAGTGTATATTTGTTGGGTGTGATAGTTAGTGATATTAGTTAGTAGTCTTTTGCTTTGTATTTTTTCTTTTAAAATTTTGTGTTTGTTTTTACTTGTGTATGAAAATAATATAACAATAAAGATTTATTATGGAAAAAAAAAGATAGGCATTACTGATAAAATTTGGGGAAGACACACCTCTTTAGTGTTGTCTTTGATTATCACACTTTCAGTCCTGATCACATTTACTTAGCAGATGACATCCTGACATCATTTGTAAAAAAAAAAAAAAAAAAAAGTCCTAGATTTGAACCCTGGCTTACCTGTGTTCTGACAAGAAGTTCACTAATGTTATACACTGTGCCACAGAGAAAACTAAGCAGTGAGTACATTTTTCACATTCAGTTTTGTTCAGAGTGCTGATGACCACTTATCACCGATGAGCCAGTTTGCATGAAGGAAAGCAAAGCAAATTAAAGTTAAGCAGAGACACGTGTTTGCTCAGCATTTTACATTGCACAACTGATGAAGTCAAGGCCAACAGCTATTTATGTAATAAAACTTTGGCCTCAACATTTCAAAGGTAGACAACAGCATGCACATCATATCTTGCAAGCCTGGCACATGAAATATTAACAGCAAACAGATGTATTATGCAGTTAATCCCAATCAGTTCAATTACCATATATCCCTTTTTGTGCACTGTTTGGTATTAGGCACAAGTGGACATGTTTGGTATTAGGCACAAGTGAACACTGCTACTTCACAAGTCCAAGTTGATGCCCTTATCCGCACAAATGAGTTTCTTGGTGATGCACTATGTGAAGAGGCATTTCACACTTCTAATTCTGGTTACTGTGCTGTAATCCTCCACTATGTGGAAATGCATTCATAAACACAAGAGAAGGGTAGTGACATGTGTGCATCACTGAACACATACTTCATAAAACTCATGTGTGCCCTGCAGCAGTGCACTTGCAAATGATATATCAGGACTTGGGCCATTGTCAAACAGACTCCAGAATTACACAGCATAAATGCATTGTTACATATAGTATGGGTGTATAGTGACACTGGACATTGGTCATCTATGATCATATCTCATTTATATTGTCAGTAACTTGTATTAATGTGCACATACTTTCATATGAATATGAAGAGAAATAACTGAATCACTGAACTATTGCTGTTTCAAAATTGTGTTTGTCATCTACACAACATCCTGAAAAACAGGTACATTTCTGTATCACTTCTGCAATATGCACTCATGACAGCTTTTGTCACCTAGGTCACTGGGATGTATTTGTATGTCCTTTTCCAAATTATATTTCACACAATCATATCATAAGTCCTGGCTTTGCAAAGATGTCTTATAACAGTATATGTTGCCTGTAACACTGTGATGATGTCATCCTCTATAAAGTGCACTCATTCACTTTGAAAACTCGACTTCTGTGGTGGTGTGATCATTAAAAGCACCTATCTCTATTGTGTGCAATTTGATAGGCAGGGGTTCTAATCCCACAGCAATCAGCTTTGGTGTAATTAGAAGATCATAAGTCCAGGTCCTGCTGCCTTCACTCAAGAAGCATTTAGAAGATGCTTTTACACTGCTACATGACACCACAGCAATTTCATACATCATACATGGATGATGTCATCCTCCGTAAAGTGCACTGTGACTGGTAGACTTATGCATTGGTACTAGTGTTAAGCATTCCATTTTCTGGTGTTTATAATTAGATGGGTAGGGGTTCTAATCTTACATCATTCGACGTGTGTGTGTGTGTGTGTGTGTGTGTGTGTGTGTGTGTGTGTGTGTGTGTTTGTGTGTTTGCGCTCATTCAGCTGTCTTTCTGGGGCACCCTTTTACACCAGGATCCAAGTCAACAGCTATTTCAGACACTCCTATGCAAACATCTTCTTCTCAGCATATGGTTACATTATCATCCCCTATAAAGTGCACTCTGACAGTGTTAAAATCCAACATCTGTGGTGGTACTAGTCTTACACTGTATGGAATACAACTTCTATACCAACAAAGGTGTGGTGTTCAAATCTGACCACTGTCAACTGATGTGTGTGTGTGTGTGTGTGTGTGTGTGTGTGTGTGTGTGTGTGTGTGTGTGTGTGTGTGTGGTTGGTGTTATAATGCAGTCATTGTATTATGTTTTGAATCTATTTTCATTTGACTCACACTCAGGAGAACCTTTTAGTTAGACCCCTAAATCAAATAACACATTTTCCCTCTGTCCACATAAAATCCATTCTGTGGAACACTGAGGATGTCATCTCAAAGATGCATGCACACATTGTGAAGCAGTGCACCTCCATGACCTTCTGCAAGCCATCTCCAGACCACTGGATGTTTGATTGCTAATTCTGTCAAGGGGTCATGAACATGTCACATATTGACAGAAGCAGTCCATAGTAAAGCAAACACATACACAAATATGCACATAACCTTACTATCTTCCATCGCATACATATAGCAGTTTGTGTTTAAATGGTATAATATGGCTAGGATTTTATGTGCTGTTGGCTGGTAGCCTAGTAATGTCCTATGATCCTTTGAACATTGGACATGTCAATGCTGTTGTCATCTACATGTGCTATGTTGAGGTGTGGATGTACTGTATCCCTACAACAGTGTATTCCAATCTGTGATTTGAGCTACTGTATTGATGGCCACTGCTGCCATTTGGTTCCATGTTAATTCCATAACAGCTGTAGTAATATGCCTCCTGAGGACTGCTGACATAAGCTGATGCTATGTGTATTGTTGCCTTGCTCTTCATTGCTATGATTAATGTGTCTGCCTATTTTCATCAGTACACCTTCCCTGCCTACTTTATGTTTCATTGTATTTGCCCTTGCTGTCTCCCAAACCTAATTTCATCCTGCAAATAATTGTAGTGTACATTGCACTCAATACACTTTAATGTGCTAATACTGCTATTACTGCAGTATTTTCAACCATGGTAGTCATTGTGACTGTTCGAGAAATTTCATCAAGCGAGTTTGCTCATAAATAAATTTGAATTGTTCTTGTTTCTGTGCTCATAATGCTCTGCATGGGTTACTAGCAGCAGCACTCTTGCTGGCCATAGAGTTGTGTTTGTAAATGTGTAAGTGCAATGAGCAGCACGGATATGCAATCAGCGTTGCTGCTCATCCTGTAAAAATGTAAACTCCAAATAGGCTTTGTGCAAAACCTACACAGAGGTTATTGAATTCCCAGGGAGAGTATCTGCCTTTTATATATAGAGCTTTCAGTCTTAAGCAAATACAAAACAGATTATATTTTGTACGAAGAGCTAGTCAGTTGTACCTCGTTCGTTGTATTTTTAATGACTAAGTAACACATCTAATTAAAACAGTAATGCAATTAAATTAAATAATATAATACAAATGTAATAAAATATTTGAGAAGATGGTTCTGCTTTATACATTATGGTATAACAATGAGTGCAGACCAAATAAGCCATATTTTGTTAAGAGTCATGTCCAAGGGCATACTATATGAATGCCATGGTGCACCCGTTTTGAAATTATTTTCTTACTTTGCTCAGTGAGATGTGCGAGAATTTAAATTTAAAAAAAAGAATGAAAGAAAAAAGCACTATGCTTTTATGTGAATAAGTCAGAGTTTTTTTGTTAAATTGCTTTGCCAGAATGCCAAACCTGTCTCTGTTTTATTTTCTGTTTTTCTTTAGCTTAAGCCTTTCATTTCATTTCAATATATTTTTTTTTGTATTGAAAAGGCATGTTGTCCTGGAAACGTGCTATTGGAGTGAGGGGTATTACAGTCTACAAACTGATGTATAATTTCAAAGATCTTAGCTAGTATCCTGATCATGTCATCACTGAAACATACACTTGGAGATTCAGAAATGCTGCATCCATGATCGTAGCCAAACCAATAGTGATTGAGCCTCAAGCCCTGGTTCTCTGTATGTGCAGTGAACATCTCCTCATCATGGTTGCAACACAGACCTGTAGACATAATGTGTTAGAGCACCTCACGGCCAAATTAAATCACAAAGAGCTGAGATAAATATTTAACATACTAAAGCAGCTATGATAGTGTTCATTAGTCTAACATGCACAGACAGTAGAAAACTATGCAGTAATATATATATATATATATATATATATATATATATCCACAGATATTCTATGAAAGGGAAAATGTTAAAGATATCTAAGGATAGAATGCAGAGGTGTTAGTAGAGTAACATAAACTACATAAACAGACTCATTATTGTAAAGGGAGCTGCTGACCAAAGCAGGGATGCAATTCACAATGGAGAAGGGCTTATGTAAATACTTTAATGTAAAAGTACATGAATCTCATGACAGGAGAGGTGGGATACCATACAAATACATAATGTACCATCCTACACCAGTTCTGATAACATCAGAGTTTGATTATTGTAACCATACTATGACGTGAATGTCAAAAAAAGGAAAATATTCCCAATTGAGGGGATTTGACCCATCAACTTTGTCTACTTACATTATACCTTCAGTGACTCAACAAGGTAAGCCAAAGCAGGAATCACAGTGTAGGTGTCAGGGAAGCACGTATCAGGGGAATTTTGCACATTTGGGGACTGATAAGAAAAAAATAAAAAAAGGAAGATAAGACTTATGGAAAGTGAGTCCATACAGTTGTTAACAATATACTCTATACCAGTGAATTAGCAAGGGGAGCAACAGAAACACTTACACTGAAGGTGTCAATAAAACAGATACCTGGGGAACGTGACACATTTGTAAACTGAAAGCAAGAAAAAAGAAAGATAGGCCCTAAACCCATGACTTCATTCAGTAGTGCTCTGTCAAAATGTGAATTAGCAAGGTGTTTGTAAAACAGGTATTGGGGGAATGTGTGCCATTTGCAGATTGATAGTAAGAAAAGCGAGACCTGAAGGAATTTAAACATATGGCTTTGCTCAGTGATATTTTCTCAAACAGTGATTTAGCAAGGTAAGCCACAGAAGCACGTTCACTGAAGGTAGCATAAAACCAGATATCAGGGGAATGTAACACATTTGCAGACTTGAAATCAAGAAAAGAATGATGGGACTCAAGGGATTTAAACCAATGACTATGTTAGTGATATATTCTATACCAGTGCTGTAACAAGGGGAGTTATGGCAGGAGTCATGATGGAAGTATCAGGATAACTCATTTCAGGAGAATGTTACAAATTTTCAGACTAAAAGCCAAAAAATGTAATATAAAATATACAACCCTGAAGAGATTAGAAACCTCCACTCATTTCACTGGCACACTATAAACCACTTCATGAGCAAACTGAGCCACAGAAACAATTAGACTAAATGCATACGCTTTACTCTAGTTCATGTTTACCTATTGCTGTCCAGGGCCGCTCAACTCATTTATGCAACTAATGGCAACCCAGGCCAGTAGACATAGTACATGACAGTGATTAGACTTAAGCAGTGTTATGGAATCAGCAGTGCAATTCTTTATTAGTTATACATGGGCATCAACGCTTTGCCACCCACCGTGCATGGTATGACCACAAAACATAATTAACTAATTTATAATCCCTATATAGGCATATATGTGGTTTGTTATCTATTTTATGACCAGATCAAAGGTTATTCATGGGGATGTAGAACAGAAGCAATCAGAGGGTAGAACAGAAGGTGAGCAAATAAGAAATGAGTACAGTGAGGGTTGGATAGCAGCATACCTCTCAGCTTCTTAACTCAGGAATTCTGGACAAATCCAAAAATAACTATTGGTAGAAAAACCCAAATCAGGGCCAGATTTTATGATTTACTGATTTTAATGTGGGAACTGGTAGAGTAACAGGTTTGACATTATCATGCATTTTCTGCAGGGTATGAAGTCTTACGCTTACATTGCTGTAACTATTTAATGACTTCTGTTCTCAATGATTTGGCAGAAAAATACACCATTTATGATGAGTACATACTAAAATTGAGAGATATGGGTGGGAGTAATATTCTTTTTTTTTTTTTTTTGGACAGGTGCCTTTTTTTTCCTGAGAAGTAAAAGATGGGAAAGGAAGTCTGGGAAGTAAGAGGTAGGTAAGAAGGGGAGGTTGGGTAGTTGTGAAAGACGGACATGATTTACATGGTATGGGGTAACACAATGGGAGAGAGTACAATAATAAAGTAAACATCAGACAGAGAGAAGATAATGGTGAGAAGAGAATAGTCTTTTCTCCAAACGCAGCGGTCTTAACAGTCTTAGTCGATTTTATAATGTGGCAGTATATGTGAGCGGCACAGTCACATGTGGAAGTTCCTCTAACTTCAAATAATGTATTTCTTTTAATGCTTCTCATACCATATGGTGTTCACATTAGACATAGAAAGGTACATCTTTTCTCTTGTTTTTGTTACTTAGTGATTTAGCATACATACAACTGTGCTACATTGTCATAGAAGTGTGCAGAATATTATCGATGTGTGAAACATGCAATGGAATTTCTACATTATGAATAAATTGTAAACAGATTAAGTGTCATTTGGATAAACATTTGTCAAATACATGATGTTCTATAACAATATAATAACAGCTATGAATGAAAAATTGTGCTGTGATGTGATTTACATAGATTTAACTTCAGCATTTGCCAGGCTCATGCACAAAACACTGATCAATAAATTAGTACAACTAACCCCCAGATTCTCAAAAGCTTGCAAGGAGTGCAAGATGAGTGCAGGAGCTCACACAGGCAATATGTCTGCCATGCTATCCAGGAATAGCCGGCAGGGGTGTGCACGAGAGCTCCAGCACTAATCTTGCACGGACTAAGCCCTGGTATGCAAATCACCTCATTTGCAGGAGAAATCCATGCAAATGAGGTGATTTTGCAATCCAGGAAGCTTGCAATAGGCCCTGTAAGACTAGTGCAATCTGCAGAAATGTACTCGGTTAGTAACCGAGTACATTTCTGCAAATTCCAAAACGGAGCTATGACAGCACCAAATAAAGGTTGCATATCATTGAGGAAGCATGCCAATGGCCAAGTATAAGACAATTGGCATTGCAAACTGCTCAAAAAATAAAAAAATCAACTTTTAATTTTTTTTTCGCCGATCTAGGGTGTTTAAGCATAGGGCAGCGATGCGCAATGGGGATCAGGGGGAAAATAAGAAAATAAACTTAAAATGAGCATTCTAACTAAAATCAGTATTCTGCCATGCAAGTCAATGGCAGGCAGAAGACAACCTGGCCAGTGAGTAGTGGTTGCTAAGGGGGGAGGCTTAGTGTGGGACATGTAACTATGCATTAGCAGGCAATCCTATGTAAATGAGGGGAAGGATAGTGAATCCCAGATTTCCCTGCAAGATAGGATGTAGGTAACATCATGGGGGTTGTCAGCATACTGTAAGTGGATTGGAGCCCTGTGGCTTGGGACTACTCCTAGCTTAGCACAGCTAAGCTAGAGGTGTGTCCTAACTGCCTAGCACTCTTTACAAAGTGTAAGAGGGTATGTGTGCCGTGCACCAGATTTTACAGGAAGAAAAAGGAAGTTAAATCAGGAAATAGCAGCTCTGTGCACATTTGAGCACTCAGTTTGTGCGGCGGGCATACTGGCCTAAACAGGGAGGCAATGGGAAGGGAAAACAGCAGTAGGAAGGTAATCAAGGAGAACTAGCTTAGGTGACAGGTGAAATGTATCGGAAACAGCCAATTACACAGGCAGCAGCCCAGCCCAGCACACCACTATAAACTATCCAAGCACCCTTCCCCCTTGTTTTTCCCAAAACCTCTGCACCACCGGTGTATACAGATGGGGAAATTTTACAAAACAAAAGCAAGAGAAAAAATGTTAGGGGCTGCTTTTGCTATCATAAATCAGCATGTGCAAGAGGCTGATGGTGGTGAGGATGTAAATGCTGCTGAGCAACCTACAGTGAGGAGATGGAGAAGAGTGTACAGACCTAGGGTAACCTACCAAGGGCTACATGAGCTGGAGATAGTGGAGCGCTATAGGGTGGACAGGGACCTCCTACAGCAAATTGTTGAACTGTGCCAGCCATGCCTCACACACAGAACTAACAGAGGGGAACCTATCCCAGTGGATACCAAGGTATGTGTAGGCCTAAGAATATTGGCTACAGATACTTTCCAAAGGCCAACAGGGGATATGATGGGGATTTCACAGGCATCAGCATCCAGGGTACTCCACCAGTTCCTGGATGCCATGTCAGCACATGTCGGTGAGCACGGATATTTGCCCATCATCCATGAGGCGTTGGCCAGCAATAAGTATCTCTTCCACCAAATAGCAGAATACCCTGAGGTAGTGGGTGCAATAGACTGCACGCACATTTGCATTAAAGGACCACCAGGTGAGCGGGGTAGGGTCTACATCAACTGCAAGGGCTTTCCCTCCAACTGCCAGGTCATGTGCGATTCCCAGGGCATAATAATGAATGTATGTGCTGGCTGCCCTGGAAGCTACCACGATTCCCACATCTGGCATCTGACGCAGCTGTACCAGACATTTGCCAGTGGAGACATGCCACACGGTCACCTAGTGGGGGATGCTGGATACACACTGGAGCCATGGCTGATGACACCCATCAGAAATGCACACACACCAGAATAAGAACTCCCTAATGAGGCACATGCACAAACACAAATCATAATAGAGTGTGTGTTTGAGATGCTCAAGTCATGGTTCCGGTGCCTGGACACATCCGGTGGAGCCTTGCAGTACTCACCAACTACATGTACCCAAATTGTCCTTGTATGTGCCATGCTACACAATATGATCCTGTGGAAACAGCTGCAGCAGGAACAGCATGGGGCAGGGCCACACAGTCCCCCACCAGTACCAAGGCCTGCACAGGCACAGAGTGCCTCGAAGGAGGAACAACCTGAGCCTTCCCCAGTATGCAGAAGGAGGCATTCCCAGTATGCCCTGCCCTTGGCAAAGAGGCAATGCATAGCACATGCACTGACACAGTAGGGACCCAGGGAATGACACCTCTCTTTGACTCGCACATACAGTAAAAGGGATGCCAAACATGATACTACCTGTGCTCAACCATGTATAGGGAATGTACTACGTGCATCCAACATAGGCAGCCCTGCAACACCACCCTCACTACTGGGACACCCACAAGGTAAGTGACTCACACATGCCAGTTGGGGGGGGGGTGCATAACCAAAAACAGTCACAGCCAGCAGGATAGGTGTAGACAAACACAAACAAATGCTGTGCTTTGGCCTCTGAATGAACCCTATGGGTAACCCCTCCCCCAGGCCTACACAGACAGACTAAAGCAGGCCAGGCAGTTGGATGTAAGTTGTGAAGGTTAGGAAGTCAGAAACTAATATGTAGGTAGTTAAAGTTAAGATCTGTAGTACACTGGTATGCCTCTAGCCAGCACAATAGGTAAGACTACAAACTGAAATGGTGTACCTGACATACCAGTACAGTCCTAGCAAATGTGTAAAAGTGTCAGGTGTGCCCCACCATCCTATGTAAACTTATAGTAACAGTCAGGTGTGCCTCCCACCCCTGTGTAGAAATGTAGAAACAGTCAGGTGTCTCCCCCCCGCTATGCAGAAATGTAGCAACAGTCAATACCAAATGACCAATGTATACCCTGCAGACACTGCATGCTATCTGTCGGTGTAAAACACAAAGGTCAGCACCGCAATACAAACTACCTGGACTTGATCCACACATGCAATAGAGATGGCCATACTGGGCATGCTCACACACTTAGATGAATGAAGGCAATGTCAGTCAACAACATACTGAATGGTCATACTGGGTATGCTCACACACAAACACATGAAGGCCATGTCTGCAAACACCAGTGGACCAGACAAATCTGGCAGTTGCAGTTCTTATTGCAGACACATGTCAATATGCACCACTCCTGCCTTGCACACACAGTGGATAGGAATACAAACATATATGTAAGGACAATACACTATAATAAGTCAAAGGTAGATGGACATAGATGTGTGGAAGAGGGTGACTGTGACAAGGAGCCATCTGGGCCTGTCCCACCCAGCACACAGCCAAAGGGCCCCAAACACATGAGGTGCTAGGTGTCACTCACTGCAGATATGAGCCACCAGTATCTGTCAGCATGACAGACTGCATGGTGCACGTGCCAGCTGTGCAACATGACTGCACAAGGAAGTAGTCACCTAGTAGCTGTATACATGTACCTGTGGCATATGAACCAGTGTGTGCCTGCATGTGGCATGACAACCCCTACATGAATGGGTTATGGCCCATGCACACACCACCCTCCCTATAGCAGTATCATAACAAGCCTGCTGAGGTCATCCAATGTGAAATACACCTTTGGGAGAGCTGTAGCTCTGTAATCCCCATGACTCATCCCATAACTGTGTACTGCTGTAGTGATAAACTAGTTAGGTAGTGATTCTAACCCCAGACTTGACAACTGTGTGAGTGTGTGTTTGTGTGCGTGTCTCTCTGTGACTGTGTAGAGAAAAATGCTTTTTAGACTACTCACACTCCATACAATTCATATACCCAACTTTGGCAAGGCTGCTGATATCACTCACCTAGCAATACACCTCTGGGAATATCATAACCCAGTAATCTCTGTAGCACATCCTGTAATTGCGTACTGCTGTAGTGTAATAATGTAGTTTGGTAGGAGTTCTAACCCCAGACCTGGCAACTATGTATGAATCTGTGTGTGTGGCTGACTGAGTAGAGAGCAATGCTTTTTAGCCTACTCACACTCCGTACAATTCATATACTCAACTTTGGCAAGACTGCTGATGTCATTGACCTGAAAATACAACTCTGGGAATATAATGGCCTTGTAATCTCTGTATCACGTCCTGTGACTGCATACTGCTGTAGTGTGATAAAGTAGGAGGGTGTTTTAACTCCAGACTTGGCAACTGTGTGTGTGTCTTTGTATCTCTGTGACTGAATAACGAATGATGCTTTTTAGGTCAGTCACACTCCTTAGAATTCATATACTCAACTTTGGCAAGACTGCTGATGTCACTCACCTAGAAATACACCTGTGGGAAAGCCATAGCCCAGTAACCTCTGTAGCATGTCCTGTAACTGCGTACTTCTGTAGTGTGATTTAGAACTGTGGTCGGGTTCCATCTCCATCCATGGCAGTTCTGGATGTTTTGCATGTGTTTCAATGTCTATGTATGGAGCAATGCATCATAGGCTACTCACTCACAGTACATTTCAAATGCTTTACTTTGCCAATCCTGCTGATGTCATTCATTGTGAAGTACAACTTTGGGGAGAAAGTTCTTTAGTAATCCCTGTGGTGTGGCCTATAACTGCTCCATGCTGTAGTGTGATATAGACCTCAGTCAGGGGTTCTATACCCACACATGTCAGTTGTGGATGTTTTGTGTATGTCTCACTGTCTGTGTAGGGAACAATGTATTTCAGGCTAGTCACTTGCATTACAGTTGAAATGCCCTACTTTGGTAATCCTACTGATGTCAGTCACTGTGAAATACACCTTTGAGGAACAAGTACTCCAGTAATGTCTGTGGCATGTACTATAACTGCATAATGCTGTACAGTAATAAACTAATTAGGTAGGGGTTCTAATCCCAAACATGATGGGTAGGTGTGTGTGAGTTTGTAACTCGTATCCTGTGTAGAGGTGAGTATGTGACACCTGTGGGCAATGTGGAGGGGGTTTTGCTTATTTCTTTTATGGTGGCCCTACTATATATCACAATGTCAACCATACAGGGATAACAGATGTAAATTAGCTGGAAGGCTGGGGTGCAAAGCCATACCCATACATGTGATATCAAGGCCAGCCAATCCAAGTTAGCAACCAGACTATTACCCAGAGCACACATTCAACCCATGTGTCATACAACCACACATGCCTTGGCAGCAGCCAATATGTGGGTAGTACACTGCATATTGGCCACTGATAGTCACTATGCAGTGATAGCAGTGGGCTACAGAGGGCAAGTCACCCTGCCCATCTGTCCAATATGCACGTACATGCAGACAGTGCACCTCTACCATGTTCCCCAATAGATACCTGCACCACCTGTGGTGCCTTCATATGTGACTCACAACGGATATACCATGCCTGAAAACATGCCCTGTATGGACAGATGACACTGACATCAGGAAATGCTGTTGGCATGCCATCAATGTAGGTGAAGAGTAAATCTGCTGCTCATTACCAGTTCCTGCCACAGGTGGGCAAGACTGGCACATCTGATGATAATCTGTGTTCACAACATGGCCCAGACACCCCAGGTACAGTTCCACATGTCACTGTACATGCATGTGGAAGGTATGCACATCCCAGCCACCATACATGTCATGGACTAAGGAACACATACATGGTGTGTGTTGTACAGCATTGGCCATACACAATAGTTTCCCAGGTGACTGGATGGGGGATGCAATACCCACCTGTGTGGGCAAATGCAGTAACTACAGGCCTGAGCCACAATACAGACCATTGTCATGTGGCCTGATGCCAAGGTATACCCATTGCCTACCCTTGTACAGCCTGCTTGCACAGTTGACCACCACACACCCATGTAGACTTGCACCCATGCATGTCAAAACTGGCACCCTGTATGTTCGTGTGTGTGCATTGTATGGTGCGTATGTCCACATCCACACTCACTGCAACCCCCCAGGGCATACTGAAGCATGCTGTCTGATGTATGACACCTCCTCATACTCTTTGTCCATACAGTCTCCGTATGACCTGTGTGGTGCATGTGATAACTGCACATTGATATGTTGTGGCAATACCACTAGTGATGAGTTGCACTCCTGGCCCTGCCAAGTGTGTCAATGTGTGTGCGTCCCTGTGTGAGTGTGCCTGTATTGATGCTGGCACCTGTTCATGCAGACAGGCACGTGTACGACACCTACAGTATATCTACCGTATCCCTGTTGCAGATGTCACTCACCCTCACATATATGTTCTGAGTGCTCCACATCAGGTAACCCATGTGGTGCATCCAATAACTGCATCAAACTGTGCTAGCACTACATAGTTGTTGGGGGTTTGATACCATGTGCTGGTAGGTGTGTGACACAAACATGCTTCAGTTTTACACTCCCACCCCTCCCTGACATGTATTTGCCTCTGTCTGTCTCCCCCACTCCCTCTCTAGTGGATGTGGAGACCCACACCTGCCTTGCTTAGGCAGCAGCATATGATTTTACGTGATGCTCATGATCAGCTAATGGCCTCTGCACAAATTGCAGCCCTCCCCTAGCTGATTGCATGTGGAACAGCTGTGATAACAATCCCATAGCCAATTGCATGGAAACACACTTCAACACCTAGGAACATCATGGTGGTGTTGGGCCTTTTCAGTCACTGTGAGCAGGAACTTGATCTGTTGTTTGGCAAACAGCATCTAAGATGGATTGGGGATTTACCTCTAACAACATACACTGTGGAAAGAGGGCAGTAAACAGGAGGGGGTTGTGCCTTACCTGACTACATACTGCAAGTGCTCTGCATGTGGAGTACTGTTGGTTTAACAGTGTTTGTCTGTATAGGCCTGTCGTACATGTCGCAATACCTGCCATGCCGGTTCTATGTAATATGAGGGGTCCCCATCCGCAGGGTCATCTGCACACTGGGCAGTGTTGTGCCTTTGGTTTCATGTATCAGCTACGCTGCACCTATCTGAGGAATGCAGAAGGTAGTGTGAGGATAGCAGGAAGTAGATGGTGACAGCCAGGAGGCTTATTGACATCACATCCCTCACAGGACATATGGTGCAACAAACCTTGTTACAACAGTATATGTATGAGGGTATAACAGTAACATGTCAGTATTGGCCCTGTGTTTGTGCCTCCAGCCACAACTCTGTGAACCTTTGTGCATATGTTATGCAGTAGGGGGTGCATATGTTCTGTACCCCATAGTCATTGACAGCATATCTGATGTTATGTATAGTAGGGGATATAATTGAGGACATAGCCTGGCCATTATGTGGTTTTATGTACAGTACTGAGGTATGTGCAAGTCTGGTAATTGTTGACAGTGTGTGTATAGTGAATATGTACCTTGGCCTGTGTAGAGACTGTTGTAGATGTCATTGTTCCAGGTCCTGTCCTATCTGATGTTACATGCTGCTCCACTGTATGTCACCCTAACAGCTTACATGTTTGCAGGGGCGAACACACACATGTCCCATACCACAGACAGGCATCGGGCCACACTGTCTAGTGAACCAGTATATTTAGGAGTGTTGTGTGAGTGGCTCATATGAGGATGGTGTAGGTCAGACAGTCCATATACTGTAATAGTATGCTAGCTTACCATATGTGGCTGTGGCTGTGTTCACATTGGTTGTGGTTATGCACTTTCACACAGGTGTCTGTTACTCTGTGATGTGACATGCCTGTAGAGCCTGCTATCTATGCATGTACATGTGTATCACCACATAGGAGATGTACCCAGTGTTGAGTCAGTCTGCCTGTAGCTAGCACTGTGCTTTGTTACATGCCTAGCACGACTGTACTTATCCAGTGAGATGACATGTCCAGATACTTGCCAGATGTACTTCTGCCGGGCCACCATGACAGTCATGTATGTCAGACAAAGCAGTGGGATTCTGTTCAGATGTATGTCACTAACTAGTGGGTAGTATGTGGCTATGGCACCTCGGTACCAGTGATTATTAAGTGTCAGGATAGACAGGGGTGTATGAATGTATAATCTATGGGGGGCAAATTTATACCAGTATTTACGTGTGATACCCATCTACATGGCTGTTAACATCCACATTAACAGACCTGGTCCACATGTCTTGCATGAAGGGGTTCTGTGTATACCCCTGGACTGACCAGCGTGTGTCAGACTGTCCACATATATTGGGCGTATCGCAGCTGTAGTCCACAGGGGTGTTACTGTGCCAGCAGTGGTACTGTACTATGATGAACTTAGGATGTTTGTCAGTAGCCAATGGCGCACATGTCCACAACAGATGTGGTCTCCCACACACACCATGTCTGTGAAGGCACTCCCTATTACAGTAGCAATAGTCTACAAGTATACCTGCAATACATACATGACATCCCCTTGCACTGAGAGGTTGGGACTATTGGGACTGAGGTAGGGCTCCACCCCATGTGCAGGACATATGGCAGACATATATGTACATATAATTCTACATATATCCATACAGATATGTACACATTTACATAACTTGTTACTGTATGACAACAGTTGTACACATATGTGCCTGTGTTCCAGACTCTGACCTTCACCTACATCCCTGGCTTAGCACAGGTGACATGCTGTCAGGGTTTGTTATGTAGTGGGCTGTGTGTATGTCATGCTGTCATTCCTGCAATCCCTCCACTGCTGTTGTGTACACCACACATACTGGGGGGTTGGGGCCATATATGTGTGGGCTCCACCTACACAATACATGTGTGCCCTAATGCACTGCAGGGAGCAGTGTACGTAACCATGGTATATGGCCTAGTAGTAGTGAGTGTAGGGGGGTGCACCATGACTAATCTAGGCTGTAACAACATGAGTGGGTATCTGGGGTAAGCTGCCTTAAGGTATCTGGATGTACATTACCATACATTCCACCATGGGTAAATGCAGGCCTACTGCCGCCTGCCATATGGACAGTTCTGTTTGTCTGTGTGATTGTGATGGTGTCAGTTATGCCTTGTTATGTAACAGACACATCCCATTGTGTCAACTGGGGTCTGTACCCCCTAGGGATTGTGTACAGAGTGTAGATAGAGGCTGCTGACCTATACATCTGCATTACGTACTGTTGATTGTCTGGTATGCTGTGGGCCAGTCTGTCATTATTATTGTACTACTAGAAGGCCTCGGCCTGGACAGCAACATGTGTCAACCTTATCAGACTACTGTCTCAGTATAACTGCTTCACAGTTGCATTACACTGTTCATATGGATGTCATTGTCTAAACGGCTATATAACATGGCATATACAACTGTCATAGTACACAAATATAGCTATCACAATCATTTATGGGCACCTGTATGTGGTGTTATACCCTTTGATATCTCTGTGGGTATGTGTTGCAGGCTAAGAATGTCATTCGTATGGGTGGCTCACATAGTCTCCAGTTGTTAAGGTGGTGACTGTGGAAATACTGGCTGCTCAAGTTGTGTGCACGTACTGCACATGTACTGTACTGTACCTATCTCTGTGTGTGTATGTGTACTTACATATATATCTATATAAATATATATATATATATATATATATATATATATATATATATATATATATATATGTGTGTGTGTGTGTGTGTGCGTGCCTGCATCTGCATATATCTGTCTATGTATATGTATCCTAGGGATGGCCAAGTTATGGGATCTGCAACATTTGTTACTGTATTACAGGAGGGATGTGCTTGGCTGGGGGGAGTATACCTATTTGCACCAGACATATATTGTGTGGGGCTCTCTCAGTGCCATTAACGTTGCATGAGGACATATATGATTTTGTTATATCCCCATTGTTATCACCAGAGGTCTGTCCATATACACCTATATATGTACATGTATATATTTGCTTACATATACATGACCTGGTGTATATATTTGCACATGCAGATGTAGACATACATATCCACAGATATTGGCATTTGCATTTGTATATGTTCATATATATTTATATATGTATATATCCCTATAGATATAGATATAGATATAGATATACATATATCTACATATATCAATATGTTGTACCTGTTTAGACATTAATATATTTACTCACACACATACATCTATATGTTGCAATACATTCCCTGTACTGTTGAATGACTGGGCTGGATGATATGTTTGTGGAAACATCAGGGTTATGTACATCTGCCATGGTTTAGTGGGAAATCACTTTGTGTATGGTGTGCAGTGTCCTGGGTATGAGCCTTGCTGAGGCGGTTTATTTTGTTGCTGGTCAGAGCACTCCCACTTACCCCCCACTAACCTCTTTAAAATGAATGGAAATAAGGGTTGCTAGGAAAGTGGTGAAAAAGGGGCACACAGAGGGTAAGACAGTAGGGGACATAGCTAGGCATGTGAAGGAAGGGTGTGTGAAAGGTTCATAGCTGTCCATTTCTGCTACAGCAACAGCTGTGCATAAACACTGCAGTTGGAGGTAGATGTGGACCCTTAAATCTCTGGGAGAAGGGTGAGGACTACATAAATGCATTGTGATGCCAATTAGGCCAGATTACATGTGTCTAGTGGACACGTGTGCAGAATGAACAGCCATGTATGGGGCAAGATTGTTTCGTGGGAACATATTGCCCTTCCATTATCTTTTCAGGTGGGAGTGGGATGTTGGGGAGGGGCTGTGGGTATATTTGGGGAGGGAGGATGGGAAGGTCACCACACATGACACACAAGATGCATACAAGGGCGGTATAGACACATGTGGGTGGTGAACACCTTGATGGGGAGGGGTGATGGGATATCGGAAGCCCACAAGCCCCCTAGTGGTAACAGTGGGACCAAGGTTATCACCCATGGGCAGTCACCATGGTGTCACTACAGTGCCATACTCTTGTGAAATATAACTGCAGACCATCCTCCTGCTGACATATGTACACCTGCAACACAAATGGATAACATTATGGGGATAACAATCACTGTTACTGACAGCTGAAATGCATCATAGCATGGCTACACTACCTGACATGTATGCATTACACATTACCCCTGACAACATCTCACACTGCAGTACATTACAGCACTCTATAACAGTCACTGTGTGCATCAGAACCATGTTAGCCTGTCCCTGCATTGATGTTATGGATGACAGGGAAGTAGCACAGGTATCATCATATGCACAGGGTGTGTTTCTGGTTTGCCAGAGGCCTAGGGTGGTCCATACATGTGTCACCATTAGTGTGTGAGGGGTTTTGTTCAATGATTGAGGCATGATGATGTGGTGTGTGTAGGTATGGGGTCTCCCTAGGTGTGGTTGCATAGTGTCTGGGTATGCATGCACACAGTCCTGCCATGTGGCTGCCCTATACAGGTGCTGTTGGACAGCTGCAGACCATACCTGGCAGGGTGTGCAGTTCAGTGCCTCCAGCCACTGACATGCTGACTGTGTCTGCCAGGGGTTCCATGGGCACGTGCAGGTACAGATCTTGAGGTGCTACTCTCCCCTGATGATGACAGGTGTCTGCTGGAACCATGTCCCGCCTGGGACTGGTCAGGGCCATGTGCATGAGGCCTGCTGCGGTGTGGTGTGGACAGCACCCCCAGTGGTGTGCTGGGGCTGGTACTGCCACTATGGAGCAGCTTGGTGGTGTGGCACATCCATGTTGACCACCAGCTGCTGGTGTTTATGGCCTACGTCCAAGCGGATGTTGCACCACTCCCACCACACATTCAAGCATGGACATTCCATGGTCGAGGAGGCCCACCATCTCACCCCACCATCTATCCATGACCTCGGTATGTTCACAGAGGGCAGCAGCAATGTCATGGAGGTTGCCACTTACAGATGAGAAAGCAGCCCTCTGCAGCCTCAGGCCCTGTCTGGTGTGCAGGTCCATACATGCCTGTGCCTCCATTACAGCTTGAAACATGCTCCTGGTGGTACCAGTTGTGGCACCTCTGTCACATGCATGATGACCAGCGGCCCTCCCACGAGCACCAAGGTACATCTGCCAATGTGGTGGCCTGCCAGACATCTGGCTATGCCGACTGTGACCCAACACAGTTGGTATGGACACCACACCTTCCTGGTCACTGGCACCAGCTGCCAACTGTCCCTCCACTACGGCCACATGTGATGGGGTTTGTAGGGGCACTGCAACTGTGTGCAGGCTTGGGGTAGTTAGGAGGGTGATGACACATGTAGGCACAGTGTTGGCCTCAGACAACCCCACCTGTGCCTCACCAGTACCATCATCATAATCATCAGTGTCTGTACAGGCACCTACCTCAGTTAGCATGCAGGAGGGAACCTGGCCCACCTCGTCACCTGTGGGGGAAACAAACACACACGTTAAGACCTGTACAGCATTGCATAACAGTATGCACACTCACACACACACACACACACACACACACACACACACACACACACACACACAGTCACACACACAGACACAAACAGGCACAGACACACACATATGTACACCCACAAACACTGACAACACTGACAGTCCACCTTACTACCTCCCTTATCCTGGGTATACAGACAGTCCCACATTCAGTTACAGATGTTCCCCATCCTGCATGACACTTGCTAACATACACTCATTCATACTACCCATTAATATATCAGACCTCTCCATGTCTACACGTGTGATCACAACACATGACCTGTTACCCCCATCACCTCCCTGACTTTGGTGGAGTAGGTAGTACATGGCCTCACTGTTGTCATCCAGTAATACCCTGTGTATGTCCAGTCATGGTGTACATGGCCCCTAAATGGTTGGGGCTGATACAATCACTACATATGTCACACACCAGAGCCCCATACTACAGTCTTGATCAGTCCATGGCCCATTGGCTGCATAATCAACCCATCATGAGGACAACAGTAATGCCTGGATACACTCACTGATGTGGCCTAGTAATTCTCCATTGCATTAGTAGTGCTGCATATGTGGGTAGCCGGTTATCCATCTACTGCTGGCATTGTGATATGTATAACATTCCCTCCCAATACATGTTCTGTGCCACAGACCTTGTTATGCTATCAGCTGTCCTGTGTTCACATATCGGACAGGCTGTCCTGGTGTCTCATGTGTCACTACATCTACAGCACAATCTCAAGGAGAAGTACTGCCATGTGATCAATCCCACTATCGCCTGTGCATACATGGACACCTGCACAAACAGACACTCATTTATACACACATCAGACATGCATCAACCACACTCCACCAGATTGCACTTACACACACATTCAACACCCCTCCACACACACACACCTACCTTTGGGGTTGCACACCTTTTGTACACACAGTCCTCCCATTACCCTTCTGTCAGCATGCATTACATCTGGTGCTCAACAGCATGCAGTGCAATCAAAGTGACCTCATCACAGTGGCAGTATACATGTGTGTAATGCATGGGCTGTGTTGGTAGGAGATGGCTCTTCCCCTTGTCAACACTGCACCCATGTATGAAGTGTTACTGTTGACCTGTTCTGCACGCTGCCTTGTACTGTGCACCATACCACACAGGTGTACAAACCATTGCTGCTTATGTAGTACTGTGTCTGTTATGTCAGCTCCAGTGCTCACAGTCCCTGTGTGTTACAGCCCCTCATACCTGGGATGATATGTGAATGGATATATTTTGTGAATGCCTGATGTCTGCTTTACAGATCACAAAATCAGCAGTGCATGTATGACCAGCACAGGACTATTACACTGACACCCACCAGACCTTACCATGGCTGTGGGGGGTACCCTACACATGTCCCAGAACTCTGCATGGTTGCAAGGTCTACTCATGTGCACACACTGCTGTCACTAGTGCTGTGGGGTCAGGGTTATGTCTGCCACAGTTACATAACCTGATTGTGTGCAGTACAGCCATGAGGGTGCTGTTTCACACATGTCCCTACTATAGGCCATGTGTCCTGCCATACTCCTCATCCATGTGGACACATTGCACAATGACAGGATGTTAGTTATCTTGCATGTGTCTCTTGTACCCTTACAATACCCGAGCATGGTCACTACTGTGATGCAGTGCATTTCACAACAACAAAATGTGAACATGTACAGCATGCAGTATGGGTAGGTATGTTAGATGTGTGCATGGAATATCCCATAGCCATTACATGCACAGTGTCTTGTCATGCATAAACATGAACCATACTCACCGGCTACAGGCTGCTGCTGTGGTGTTATCCTGGAGGGACCTACATAAGAGTGTGAGAATGTTGTTGTCAGTGGCCACAGCTGTGACATTCATAAAGGGTGAGTGCAGCATTATGTTACATCTACAGTAGGGGTCCACAATACTACAGCTTATGCACGTCTGTTTATTACTACTACACAGCATCAGACTATGTATATGACATCTCAAATTTGCATGATGTACCTGTACAGATGCAGATGCATACACACAAGTGGTGTACTGATGTGCCCTGGGGCGTTACCTGCACACTCCTCAGGCAGTGTGTTGGTGGGACCCACCTCCACAATGTGCCCTGCCAGTTGTTGGTGCTGCAGGTGGGCAGGTGCCACAAGGCTCCTGAGTAGCTCCTCTACACGGGTGAGGGGTGGATGGATGGCTTGTTCCCCCCTATTGTGAGGTGGTCTGCCCGTACAGCAGCAGCACGCCGACATACATGGTGAAGCAGGTCGCTGCAATGATGCCGGACCTGCTCATAGCTGCAGTTATGCAGTCCGACATCATTGACCCTGTGGAATAGTTCATTCCACAGGGTGGTCCTCTCCTGCTGGTCTTGGGCTGTCCATCCGAACAGCTGGTCATAGTGCTGCACCAAATGTGATACTATCACCTCGGTCTCTGCAGCACTGTAGGCCAGAAGACGGATATGTGGCATCCTCCCTGGAAGACATAAAGATGGAAACAGGTCAGTGCAACCATACAGCAGGGTTACCATAGTTCTTAATACACATCTGTGTCTCCTCCCACCATATCAGCTACAACAAACCATTCATAGAATGCAATTGGTATATCGGCTGCTTACCTACCATTGGGACATATGTTGTATTGTACCAAGCTTTGTGCTATGTGTTTGTAGCCATTGCTTCATGTGGGGACACTAACTCTGCTGGCCTGTTACAGACTATTTCACCTGCATGCCATTGTCAGTGTCACTATATATATATATATATATATATATATATATATATATATATATATATATATATATACACATATATGTCTATATATATACATATGTGTACATATATCTTGTGGGTGTTTATATACCTACATCTATATGACTGTCTGCAGATCTGTAGACATACCTGTCTAATTATATATCACACAGATAATTATCTCTATGTGGGGTGCATACAGACATCTGGTCCACATTCTGTAACTGTCTTTCATTCACAGCTGCAATGTTCTGCCTTACTGCAACACAGCCAGGTGTCACATATGAATACAGACTAACATTAGGGTGGTATATGTGGTGAGAGATTGCTGGTAAGCCTATTATACACCTATGGCATTTGTGCATGCTGCATTAGACATTAACATGACTATCCTGCGTGTCGTGTGTACTGACACCCATGTGTCTATCATGATGGCAGTAGGCCACCACTAGCTATTGCCCACACTAGCATACCAAACACACATATTATGGCTAAATTCGTTGTCATTCCTTGCTATCTGAAACAGTTGGTGGGTATGTCCCACTGCCTACAGGGACAGACAGTATTGTCCAGAGCAGTTGCTCAGCAGAACATCATTACAGGGATAACTACAAATGGCTCATATCAACATTCCACATCATATTTCCTATTATTCTATACCACATACTACTTTCAATTGCATACATATATGTTTTACTTACCTGTCATTTATTTTCCTGACAGCTGTGACTGCCTGTTGTTTACAGTTTTGGTTTTATACTTCTTTTCACTGTGTGTGTTTCTCTGTCTCTGTCTCTCTCTCTCTCTCCACTAGAGTAATTGAGCTGGTTTGAATGGATTGCAACATGGCTTTTGCAAGTAATGCAGATGATCAGGTGATGGGCTCTGCACCAATCAATGTGCAACAGTTGCTAACTGCATGCAGCCTGCTGTGTAGTACTTCAGATAACGACTGTCATGGCAACCCAGTACTATAACATACTGACTCATGTGGGTGTGGTCCCTTAACCTTTTCAGTATGGAGAACAACTTCCTGTATGTGGGCAGCAGTGTTAATGACAGCAGTTTGCAATACCTCTTACAGCAGGAATTGCAGACACCAATTACACATTCGTATAGGGTTCCAGACCTACAGACAGAGTGACTAGTGTTCATATGTGCATAGTATATTGCTGGTCTTGCAGTGTTTTGTGTACATAGTTGTTTAGGATGGAATGCAGTCTGTCTGCATAGCTCTCAACTGTGGGCCTATCCACATGATGGCCAGTGGATTGTGTGGTTGGTTTGGTCTGTGCACTGCACAGGTCTTGCCCTACATATATCACTGGCAGTCTGTCTGTTGCGTGCTATCAGTACATAGATACATCCATTTGTGTTTCTGATGTCATCTTCCTGCATAAGGGTATGTTGCAACAAATCCCGTGACAACAGCAATATCCAGGATGTGTAACAGCAATATTGCAAGTATGGCCCTGTGTGCCATCCTCTGGGTTCCACATATATGGCAGGCTTTGTCCTGCTGTAATACAGTTAGGGGTTGTTGGGTAATGGCCTATCATTATTACTGCTAACATTCCTGCTGCCATCCCAGTCATATCGTGGACTCCCACAGAATATATTGGTCAGGGTCCATACATGTGACCGATAAATTGACATTACCACAACTATTACATTCACCCCTGGAGCTTGACTACAGGATGTAATTGGAGACTGCTGGAATACATCAGTAATTGTTGACAGTTACCTATCTTGAAGGCAAATCCTTTGTCTACTGTTGTACTGATTGAAGGCCTAGGCCTGGACAGCATAGTATGTTATATATCCACATTGCTTGCATCTGCTGTTTTGTGTGGGCCTTGCATTCATCACTGATCACATATGTCAGACCTCATGTGCTGTAAGTAATGGCATACATTATTGTATAGTACACAAATAAAGGTTGACTGTGTATGCATACCTGTGTGTCGTTTCATGTCCTTTGAACTGTGAGTGGGTATATGTTTGATGTAAGTTTTCTCATTTGTGGGACAGGTTGCCACACTGTACATTTCACAGGTACCAGTCACAGGGCTTGTGGCTGAGCGATATACTTTGCACGCAGTACTTCCACACTACTCCTATATGTACGGCTATTAATACCTATTGTCTGTGTATATGTACATATATATATATATAGATATATATATATATATATATATATATATATATATCCCAATATATATATATATATATATATATATATATATATATATATATATATATATATATATATATATATCTATATAGACATATATTTGTATATACCTGAATATATTTGTCAATGTAGAGATGTGTGTGCATATCTGAACCATTGTGATGTGTACCCCTTCCACATTGTACATTCCCTACATTATACTGACTTTTCTGCATGTTATGTTACAGATATCGCCATGACATGTACAGGTGAAATGGCTTACTTTGAAAGCATTGTGGCTGTGTAGTGGAGGGTCCCATAGCCAAAATATGCATGTGCTGGGTACTGGATTGCACAGCATATCCGTTAGGGCTGTGGGGGGGGGGTAACAGAGCACTAATTACCAGGTATCCCTCATTTGAGCCCCCACCCCCATTAACAGTGCATATGGTCTGTTATGTTGTAGTGAGTGGTTCAGGTGTTTGTTCCCATGTAGTAATGCTATACACAGTTCTATCTGTATCTATATTTATATACATCTATAGATATCTTTATATGTACATATGTATGTATATATATATATATATATATATATATATATATATATATATAGTTCCCCTTCACAAGATCGAATGGATGGAAGCTCGAAATTCATAATCTCGAGACCAGAATCTCAAATGTCCATTCACTCGAAATTGTGAATGGGAGCCTTAGGTTTAAAAAAATAAAAAGTTAACTTACCTTAGTGCAGGGGCCAGGTCCCCCTGTACCCTAGCAGTTTAAATATAAATGTTCCGTGACCGCACTATAGCGGAGGAATGGAAAATCTTCCATTTTACGCTTATGCGTATAGCATGGAATGGGAGGTTTCCCTTTCCTTCACTATAGTGTGATCTCGGGGTAGGTATATTTAAGTAGTGGGGTTGTGGGGGGTGCAAAAACATTTGAAAGGTGTTAATTTTTTTTTGTCCCTTTCATACGTTCGAGTTTCTCTAAATTCGAGATTCTGGTTTCGAGTTTATGACTTTTGAGTTTAGAGAAATTCGATCATATGAAAGGGAACCATATATATATATATATATATATATATATATATATATATATATATATATATATATATATATATATATATATATATATATATATATATATATATATATATATATATATGTGGAGATATATATATATATATATATATATATATATATATATATATATATATACATATCGCGTCTATCTGTCTACATTTCCAGATATATATCTGTCCATATGTCCATGCATGTTCAGATCATATATTTGGCCTGTACCTCATTCTGTTGGCAATTGACATGGATGATCACAGGACTGTAGTCAGTAACTTGTGCCAACACTTTTGTGTTTCAGACTTCATCTCCTTCAACATATGTGTTCTAATACATATCACTGTGTGATTAGCAACATTTTAGGTGTCTTAGAGCAGTATTTGCCATATATCCATACTTGTACCCACATATTGGCACACTTTGTTTAGAATTCTTGCATTAAGTGGTTGTGTGGTATGATATTAGTACATTTCCTGTACTGTTGACTGCTTGTGCTGGATGATATGTTTGTGAAAACATGAGATTCTGTATATCTGCCATGGTTTAGTGGTAGATCACTTTGTGTATGGAATGCAGAATCCTGCATTCGAGTCTTGCAGTGGCATTACAATTTGTTGCTGAGCAGAACAAGGGACGTTGGCTACAGAGGAATTAAGGCACTTATATGCAGTTGTCTGCAGGTTTGTGTGACGGTAAGCACTGCTAAACTCCGGTTACAGTTTTTTGAACCTGTTTGCTTCTACTTTGCTTAATCTGAGTAGTGCCCCCCACACAGGCATACTCCCGCTGGCTGCCGCATATCCCTGTGCTACTTCAGGTACATGTAGGTTTTATACATGCTTAAGTCAAGTGTACATGTCAGGTATGACTGTTCATGAAGGTCAGTGTAAGGTTAAGTGGAATTCCGGTTTAGCATTTCTGGTTAGGCTACACTCAGGTATTTGGGGTAGGTTTACATATGCCATACCTGTGTTGTAGAGTAGATGTGAATAGTGGAGATGTAGGCAGGTAGGTGGAGGGGGGCTCATTTTAACTGTATAGTAGGCCATTCAACTGATTGGTTGGGGTGCGGTAGTGCAGGTTCACAGGGTGTTAGGATATGTATACGAGGTAGGACAGGAGGTGTCAGTGTCAGTAGTTGGCATAGGGGTCTGGAGTGTTGGGTGGTGGTGGATTTCACCAGGTGGTGATCGTATGGTGGTGATCCAAGTGTCCTTGGGTTTTCCCTTCATGCGTTTTTACATATGTGGTCTGGGACAGCTGCAATAATACACCTGGGTTGTGGGTTCTAGATTCCGCCAATATAGTTGTGTGGAGGGTGTCACCTAATTGTGACTGTGGACATTATTACGAATGCAACAGGGGTCGATAGGTATGCAGTGTTACTGTGCCACACAGAGGGGCTTATAGTAGGGGACATGTCCGGGGATGTGCAGGATGGCTGACAGAAAGGTCCACAGCTGGGCATTTCTTCTACAGCAACAGCTGTGTATATACTCTGCATTTGGGGGTAGGTCTGGACAATCACACCCCTGGGTGGGGGTGTGGACAGCAACATAGCTCTCACCTGATCGGAGGAAACCTTAACAGAATCAGGGATAACTCCTCACATAATCAGGGATAATCAGGGACATGTTCTATGTATTTGTAGTATTAACCTGAAACATTTGCAGAATAAGTGGATGTGGATTTATATAGGATTTCTGACATGAAACTTCTATAACTCTGTATTACTATCATTATTTATTAAGGGCAATTCACCACCTTTTCTTCAGCACTCACCAGTTTTCAGGGGGATTGAGAGAGACAGACTTAATATCGGAGTGTATAGCAGGGAATGTTGTGAGGCCTGGACAGCAATACTACCTTGTGATGCCAATTAGTCCAGCTTACATGCCTACAGTGGGGTGTTGCAACCAAGTGTTCTTTGGTGTAATTTAGTGGGTTTGCAACAACACATCTGCTTATACCGTCTTTTGTCATGTAAACCTGACTTTGCTGCAGTGGGACTCATACCAGGCATGGCTGCCCATTGGGCAGTGCCTCTGCCCAATGAACACTATTGCTTACATCCCTGGGGCTGTCTGTATGGACCCACACCAGCAAACACCTGCATGCCTAGACCCATAATTAGCTACCCATAGTTGCCCCACCTGCACCTCCTCTACAGCACTCATCTGTATCTGTGGGTATTTATTTATATGGGCTGCGTAGTGGTGCAGTGGTTAACGCTGTTGCCTCACAGCAAGGGGTTCTCCGGTTCCAATCTCGGCTGGGGTACCTTCTGTGTGGAGTTTGTATGTTCTTCCTGCGTTCACGTGGGTTTCCTCTGGGTACTCCAGTTTCCTCCCACATTCTAAAGACATGCTTCTGAAGTATTTCTCCCCAGGGCTCTGCTGAAAACAGTATCTGTGGAACCTAGTCAGACTTTCCCAGTCAACAAATGTTAAATAAAAAATAAATAAATAAAATGTCTATCTATGTATGCATATATTTGTACTACAGAGAGGGGAGGTATATATCTATATAGTTATGGGTATTCATATGGACACATATACCTCTAATTCTTTAGCTTCATATCCAGTAATGTTGACTGGTATTGCTGGGGAATGTGCTTTTTGTGCATACCAGCCAACCTTGTGTGCCACGTATGCTTTGCGATACCTACGACTGACTCTGTTAATGTACACAGACCCACTCGTGACACCAGCCATTTGATACGGTGTGCTTAAGGCACTTTCAAGCGGTTGTGAGCAGGTTTGCACAGAGGTTAGCACTGCTGACTTCCGGGCATAGAGTGTTACATGTAAGTAGCATCTCCTTTGCTTGATCTGTGTTGGTGGTGCTTCACCCCGCCCATACGCACTAGCACACGCTTACTATTGCTTACATTTGCTTACTTCTACTTATCTGTGCTTACGCCTGCTTATTGCTGACTTATTCATTCTGGTACTGACTGTTCACATGTGCATTTCATGCAGTACTCCAGTTCACATTTCAATGTTATTTGGTAGGTTATACAGCAATAAAATGTACATAATTGTCCGTATACAGATTACACTTGGACAATGGTATGTGGTGCAGTGGGACTGGAGCTGGGAATGCTTCCTCGTTAGGTGGATGCTCTGATCACTACACTATTGCTGTGCTGCTTCATTTGCTATATCTTCCTTGTTATCCTCTTCAGCCTTTCATGCTGCTTTACCAATAGCTAAGCGATGGGCAGACCCACTCACCTATGGTTAGCTGTACTCAGGGTTTTAAAAACATTACTACAAGGGTTTCTTCGTGTTTTTTTTTCAGTGTATTGTTGCTGTTGAACACATGGGGACTGTTGGTGGGGATATGCCGACACTTATGTGCAGTCTCGCTCTTTTATGTACACATTCTTCTGTTTTACTTTGCAGGGGAGTGTTTATTCTGAGAGCTCTGCTCTCAGCCATGCCCCCTGCACTCATCCACACTCCGTGTAGCATTATGTGTTCAGGCAACGCGCCTTCCTTAATATGCATGGCGCGCTGCCATCCTGCTCTTAAACTGGCTCTTCTGTGCAGGACTAGAGTAGTCCTGCATGGAGGACTGGTGAATCTGGGGGTAGGTATTGATGTACTGTTGATAAGATGGATAGCTGCATGGCTTAGAAATAGGACATGGCAAGTATCACACACCAACTGGACAGGTAAAATCCTTGGTTACAGTCAAGGTGTCCCACATGGCTCTGTACTAGGCCATTACTTGTTTAGATTGTATCTTTCAGATTTTTCATCTGAGGTGTTCTACAGCCTATATGCTGATGACCTGAAATTGGATAAACTGATTACAAGTGTTACAGATGAGGCATGTCTGCAAAATAATTTAACTAAATTGACCACTTGGGCATAGGAGAATTCTTCTTCTTTTCCCATTTAGGGATCACCACAGCAGATCACTTGTCCACTCATGATTGGCAGTGGAGTTTTACAGTGTTCAGTTGCCAGCCCGGCACCCAACCTTCCACAGAAGGTACATACACACACACACCTAGGGCCAATTTAGAGTGCCCATTCCACTTACAGCATGTCTTTGGGAGGAAACCGGAGTACCTGGAGGAATCCCACATGATTACAGGGAGAACATGCAGACTCTGCACAGAAGGCACCCCCGCCAAGGATCAAACCAGAGAACCTCTTGCTGTGAGGCAGCAATGCTAACCACTGCACCACCGTGGCTGCCCAGGCACAGGCGAATAATATGTTGATAAATACATCAAAAACTAAGCATATGAGATTTGAGAGACATAAACTGAAAGGTGAATATTTAATGCAGCACACAGTGATTGAAACTGTAGACTCATTTAAGGACCAGGGTATATGGGTAGATTTAGCTATGAGTTTTCTAATCATATCAACCAATTGGCTAATGATAGTTATAGAAGGGTCTATATTAGATCAATGAACACGTAAATGTTTGAACCTGTAAAGGTCGACCTTTACAGATCGAACATTTACGTGTTCGAAAATCTTTAAAAATAAAAAAATAAATAAAAACTAAGAAATAAAAACAAAAACCAAAGAGTATAAGCAAGGGAGCAAGCCCCCCTGCCCCCCCTACTTAAATTTACCAACTCCAAGATTGCGCTACAGACTAATGAAGGTGAAATTTCCAATTTCCGCACTGTAGTGCACTGATGTGTGATCTCGGAGTTGGTATATTTAAGTAGTGGGGGGTATGAGGGGAGTGGTGGGGCTTTCCCCCCTGCTAAAACCCTTTTCTTTATTTTTGTGTTGTTTATTTTGTTTTATTACATTTTCGAACATTTAAATGTTAGATCTCTAAAGGTCGACCTTTAGAGATTCGAACATTTAAATGTTCATTGATGTAATATACACTCTTATAGAACAGGTTGTATAAAAAGATTTATAATGTCTAGGAAATCAAACATAATGAAGTCATTGTTTGTTAGTTACATTAGACCCAAACTTGAATATGGAATAACAATATGGAAACCCTATAGGAAAACAGGCATGAATAAAATGGAAAGAGTACAGCGGAAATATACTAAGGGCATCCATGGATGTGAAAATCTAAGTTATTATGTAAGACTAAAATATCTGAACTTGTACAGTGTCTCTTACAGATATTTAAGAGGAGATCTTATTCAGGTATATAGGGCATTTAGGGGCAACTTCCTCTGGGAATGTTTGGGGTTATCAAAAAGTACTAGAGAATCATCAGATAACCTATGTAGAAGATTATATAGGAATGAGAAGTGTACTAATTGGTTCTCTGACAGAGTAGCTGATCTTGGAAAAGACTACGAAATTACATTAAAGCAAGTACTAGTTTAGATATTTTTAAAAACAGCCTGGACATTTATTATGGGAACAAGTGTTTTGGTATATTGGCAAGCTAGAAGGGCTTTAATGCCTGTGCTTGAAACATTTGTATGTATGTATGCATGTATGTATGTAAACACTAATTTGCTAAACAATTACAATTTTATAAATATTTTACGATTGTCTTGCTAAAAATAAATAGTTACCTTGTGGCATCTGGATTATTCCAACACTGATTCCTGCAATTATATCTCCTAGTAACCATTCTCGGACAGGGTATTTTGGAAGCCAGTGCAAGACTGGGAAAAACTTCTCCAGTGAGGATTTGGCCTTCTTCCTTGAGCAGCTGTACAAGATACAAGAAAAAATGTAAACGGTTTAGTTTTCTAAAATAAAATTATTTTATGCATATCACTTGTCAGAAGGCTGCTTCAAAGTCAACATCTTTCCACTGTCGAACATTATGTATTAGCTTTTTGTGGCAGTAATTTTATTAGATTATTTTAATCTGGAGATCGTAAACATCTTCACAGTGATTCATAAGTTCATAGGTGTTTACTAGGTTAATGACCACAAGAGCCTTCTTAAGCCTAGCCATACATCCTAAATCACTGACAAGTTCTGGTACCCTTGATAAGTGTAAGCAGGGGCTTGGGAGATAACACATTTGCAAGCAGGGAACTGGGAGATGCACCATTTACAGGTTGTCTGTGTCCATTAGAGACATATGTGCCAATCCAGGGGGGATACATTTCCTGTTGCCCATCCTATTCTCCAAATTGCACTTGAATTGGACTAGGGAGGAACTCTGCTTCACATGGATGGGGAGCCTGTTCCAGAGATGGGGTAGTCTCGGGGATGATACATACCTGTCTTTCCAACATACCTATTTATATCATAGGCAAGGTTTAAGTCTTTAGAATGGGTAATTTTGGTGCTGTTTGTTTTGTGGATATGCAGGAGGTCCATCAGAGTGGGGTCTGACAATGCCTGTATGCCAGGCATAGATCTCCTCTCAACAGCCTGTAGAAGACAGAATACAGGGATAGGGCTTTGATGCAGTCTGCATAGGACATTTTACTTACACCCTGTATTCTTTAAGTGATAAAATTCTGTGAACATTCCATTTATTAGATTATTATTATTTATTCCATTTATTATACCAAATGGGGAATTGAGCTCAATGATATGTCTGATGAATGTTGAATGCAGTGGAACAGTGACTTCCTTGGACCTAGATGCCATACTTCTGTTTATAAACTGCACACCATAGAATGATTTCCTCACTACTGTAGACACATAATGGTCAAAGGTTAGATTACTGTCTATGTGTCTCCCTAAGTCCTTGACTATTGGGTCAACTCTAAGTGGTGTGTTGTCAATATGATAATTACTGGGGTGAATGACTTCCCAAAGGATACTATTATGCATTTCTTGGCATTTAGTTTTAGCCAATGGCTCTGGCACCACTTGTTTGTATATGTCAGCCCTTCCTGAAGAACATGTGCATCAGTGTGGGATTCAATGACAGCTCCTAATTTGCAATCATCTGAAAATGTAGTCAGCCAGAGACCATTGACATTGGCCTTGAAGTCAGAGATGTAAATGCCAAAAATGAGTGTTCCAAGGACCAATCCCTGAGGAACTCCAGTTGTGATTGGCCTCTTTGTAGAGGTGGACTCCCCAGTTCTAACTTCCTGGGTCCTATCTGTGAGCCATTTGGCTATCCACTGGGTGACATATGGGTTTGCACCTAACTTCTTCAGTTTGTCAAGAATGCCCAAGTGGGGTATTGTGTCAAATGCATTGGCCAAGTCATGGTAGGCAGTGTGAATCATTTTGCCCTCAACCATGGTTTTGGTGACCTTCTTAAAGAAGTCCACCAGGCTGAGTAGGCATGACCTGCCCTTGATGAAACCAAACTGGGTTGGGTCCAATGTTTGGAGGTTTACTATATCATTGTTGATCATTTCCATGACAATTCTTTCCATGTCTTTGCATATAAGATAAGTGAGACTTATGTGCCTGTAGTTTCAGGATGTGTAGATGATCCACCTTTGTGCAGAGGGATGACTATTGCTGTTCTCCATTCATGAGACATGAAGCCTGTTTGGAGGCTACAGTTAAATAGCAATTCCAGAGGGCCTGATAGGTCATGTTTCATGCTAGTTAGAAGGCATCCTGGGATATTGTCTGGACCCATTGATGCAGTGTTCTTGGCCTTAAGGAGAGAATTTAGGGCCTGTTCCCTAGTGATAGCAGGGGGAGTTATATTTGATGGTATTTCCTGATGGAAGGTTGAGGGGGAGAGACATAGACACCAGACCAGGGGTGAATTTCTGATTTCCCATCCAGTGGTCTAAGTTATGTTTAGATAGGGTGAAGGAGTATTTTCTTTCACATGGACAGGGATCCTCTTCCAGAGAATGGGAATTCTCTGAGGAACATACCTGTTTCTCCAATATGTACTTTTTATAGCACAAGCAAAATGTAGGTCTTTGGATCTACTAGTTCTGATGCTGTTTGTTTTGTGCAAAAGGTTCATCAGAGTGGAGTGCAAGGAAGGCTTGTAAGCCAAGCATCAATTGCCTTTCAGTGGTCTATAGGAGACCAAATGTAGATATAGGGATTTGAGGCTATCCACATAGGACATTGTGTTTATGCCCTGTATTCTTTTTGTAAGGAAATAATTTTGTGGTCATTTCATTTGCTGCATGTGTCTGCTTAGGTAAATACCAAAAGAGGCATTATACTTCCCTGAACCTAGATGCCACACCTTTACTTATAAGCTGAGCAATATAGAAATATTTTCTTACTACCTTGGACACATGTTGATTGAAGACTAGGTTACTATGAACATGTGTTTCCTCCAGATCACTGATTAGTGAATCAACTCTTATGGGTGTTTTATCAATGACATAGCCTCCCAGGTTGGCCAGCTTCCCAAAAAGTACTAAAATACATTTCTTGGCACTGAGTTTTAAGTTCTGGCTTGAGCACTGGTCATTTATCTGTGTTAGATCTTCCTGGATGGTGTTTACATTTTGGAGTGATTCCATGACTTATGCTACTTTGCAATTATCTGCAAATGTCGTCAGCCAGAGGCCTTTGACATTGGCTTTGACTTCCAAGAAGTAGATGACAAAGAGCAGTGGGCCCAGCATGGAGGCCTGAGGGACGCCACTGGTGACAGGCCTCTTACTGGTGGTGGTCTCACCAATCTTAACCTCCTGAGTCCTATTAGTGAACCAGCTGACTATCTGGTGCATTATATAAGGGTTTATGCCTAATTATATCAGACTGATTGTATCAAATGTCTTAGCCAGACTAAGGTAGGCAGTATGCATCATTTTATCCTCATCCATTGCCTTGGTGATGCTTCAAAGAAATTCATCAGGTTCAATAGGCACAACCTTCTTTTGACAAAGCCAAACTGGGAAGAGTTCAGTGTCTGAAGAGTCTACAATGATGTTGTTAATAATTTCCTTGATAATTCTTTCCATGGCTTTGCAATTAAGACTAGTTAGACACATGGGTATGTACATACCTCTCAGCTGTCCAGATTTTCACCAAATGTCCAGATTTTTGCCTCATATTTTTAGCCTGTTTCTCATAAAATTGTGGTTTTCTAGCAAATCAATGGCATATCTTCAAGGACAGAAGTCAGAAAATAATGGCAGACATATGAGTTTCAGACTTCATATCCTTCAAAAAATTCACACTAATGCAAAACCTGTTAGTCTTTCTTTCTAAGTTTATAAGGGCAATATTTAAAAATTGTCCCTATTTTTGGGCCTTTGTCCCCCATTATTTGTGGCTTTGTCCCCCATTATTTATGGATCTGTCCAGATTTCTTGTGCTAAGAAGTTGAGAGGTATGGGTCTGTAGTTTCCAAAATCTGTTGCTGGTCCACCCTTATGAAGGGGAATGACCATTGCAGTCTTCTATTCTCATGGCACAAAACCTGTTTTGAGATTATAGTTAAACAGTGACTCCAGTGATCCTAATAAGTTGTATTTACAGTATTCAGGAGGCATCCTGGAATATTGTCAGGGCCTACTGGGTCTGTGTTATTGCCTTTGCAAGCACAGCTAGGGCATGCTCTCTGTTTATAGTTGGAGAGGGTTTGTTTAAGGTTATCTCTTGGGAGATGGCTGTAGGTGAGTGGAGCATAAAGTGGAAATTAATTTGTCAGGCTATCTTAACCTCAAAATTGGCTTTATTGGAATTAATTAACTTCCTTAGTTGCCTGTTTAGCTTGAGAAGAGAGTTCATATCTTTATGGGAACTACACTTCCTGATTTTAGCCATGATTTTGTTGTGAATGATCATGTTAGCCAGTGGGGGAGAGTTAGAACCTAACTACTCATTTCCACTTTGCCAGGAAGCAGGAAAAGGAGCAGACAACCTCCATGGCTACCTGGATTTGTTCATCTCTTGCCTTTGTAGTCAGAACTCCCCAGTAGCAGAGGAGCAAATAGGTTTAAGATCCGCTTGATGGTCAGCAGGCCTGGAGGCATAAATAACACTGAAAAAATAATAATGAGTGGCATGGCCAAGATGCTGAGGAGATACAAGCAGAATTCTTCAGCTCTACTGTATTTGTCACATTTCTGACAGGAAATTTTATTTCTATGTTATCATTTTTTTTTATTTTTGAAAAAGGGAATCATTAAACTATTCTCTATGACAGCATATAAAACTTATTTAAATATTCCTATATTTTCCTGTCAAACAATTAACTGAAAGAGATTTCCTCTGACAAGATGAGCTATTCTAAAACAAACTCTCAAGACACTTCGCTCAAGAAGGAGCTTCAAATAATTCTTGTTAATATACAAGAATTGTCAACAAAGATGGACAAAATAAATATTAAGATAGACAACTGTACAAAACAGATGGAGCAAATACATGAAACTCTCACTCATCAGAAACTACAAATAACTGGAATAAAAGATGCTTTGAATGATATGGAAAAAAGATTGTCAGAGAAAGAAAGTAATACTGACTATTTATTAAAACAGAATGCACTGTTGTCAAACAAAATTGATGATCTGGAAAACAGATCTCGAAGAAATAATATCCACATTTTTGGTCTGCCAGAGAAAATTGAAGGTAATGATTTAACAAGTTTTTTGACAACCTGGCTCTCTAGTACACTTGAACTACCAGAAGATATGTCATATGGGATTGAGAGGGCACATAAGTCCCTAGCTATGGCTCCATCTGATAAAAATTCAACACTAAGATCTGTTATAGTTAAATTCTCTTCCTCACAGAACAAAGAATTAATACTTAAAACTGCACGGGCAAAATCTCCAGCCAAATTGAATGAAAAGATAGTGAGATTTGACAATGACTATTCTTGAACATTAATCTTGCAAATTTTTTTTTTTTTTGCCATTAACTAAAGAACTGAAGAAAAACAGATGAAAGTCCATTTACTTTTTCCAGCAAGAGTAAAAATATTTCTTTCTGATGAGATAAAAATCTTTAAAGACTTAACCTCTGTAATAACTTTCATAAAAAACAAAAAAAATTGAACAATCAGAAGAAATGGAATGGAATGCCAGTTCTCTGAAAAGAATGGCAGAACGAAATGGATGGAAAAGTGCTGAAAAGAAGAAGAAACTAAAAGAAAAATGACTTTTGATTATATAATGCGTACAAGTTCACATACTAGCTCAATTTCAACTTTTATAACAAGTCTTTGCATTATAAATGAAAGAGAACTCACCAAGCACCCATACACAAAAAAGAAAACTAAGGTGTATGCTAAAGATAAACTTATTTAGCAACCTCCTTTTTTAATTTCTTTTTTAACGTCTGCTATTCCAATGGTCCAGTTATTGACAGTTATCTAATGCTTATTTAAATTTAGCAAAGGTGAATGATTTGAGAGACCTGTTGTATATTTTTTTTGTTTCCTTAGAGTGATGGGAGTGGCGTTTCAGTAATGGTCAACATGGATTTGAATGTAATAGCTTTCAAAATACACTTATATATAGAATGTGTGGAAATGTTCACTTTATGGTGTTCACACAGCTTCTCTGCTTTGATACACCATTGACTATAACAATTCACCCATGCAGATTACATCAGGAAAGGGCACTGATTACTGTGGATTAGTTTTTGTTATGGTGGAAGTTAAAAAAGGGTGATTGTGAGGTGGAGTTCATGGAAGAGTTAAGACAGGCACTGGGAGGCAATGAAGAGTTACCAAAATAGCTGGGTAACTACAGCAGAGCTAGTAAGGGAGACTGCTAGGAAGGTGCTTGGTGTGACATCTGGACAGAGGAAGGAGGACAAGGAGACATGGTGGTGGAATGAGGAAGTACAGGAGAGTATGCAGAGGAAGAGGCTGGCGAAGAAGAAGTGGGATTGTCAAAGAGATGAAGAAAGTAGACATGAGTATAAGGAGATGAGGCGCATGGCAAAGAAAAAGGCTAAGGATAAGGCATATAGAGAGTTGTATGAAAGATTGGACACTAAAGAGGGAGAAAAGGACCTGTACCGATTGGCTAGACAGAGGGATAGAGCTGGGAAAGATGTGCAGCAGGTAAGGGTGATAAAGGACAGTGAGGGAAACATACTCACAAGTGAGCAGAGTGTGTTGAGTAGATGGAAAGAGTACTTTGAAGGGCTGATGAATGAAGAGAATGAGAGAGAGAGAGAGAAGGTTGGATGATGTGGGGATAGTGAATCAGGAAGGGAAGCAGATTAGCAAGGAGGAAGTAAGGACTGCTATGAAGAGGATGAAGAATGGAAAGGCTGTTGGCCCAGATGACATACCAGTGGAAGCATGGAGGTGCTTAGGAGAAATGGAAGTGGAATTTTTAACTAGATTGTTTAATGAAATTTTGGAAAGTCAGAGGATGCCTGAGGAGTGGAGAAAAAGTGTTTTGGTACCTATCTTCAAGAATAAGGGTGATGTGCAGAGCTGCAGTAACTACAGAGGGATAAAATTGATCAGTCACAGCTTGAAGTTATGGGAAAGAGTAGTGGAAGCTAGGTTAAGAAGGGAGGTGATGATTAATGATCAGCAGTATAGTTTCATGCCAGGAAAGAACACTACAGATGCAATATTTGCTCTGAGAGTGTTGTTGGAGAAATACAGAGAAGGTCAGAAGGAGTTGCATTGTGTTTTTGTGGACTTAGAGAAAGCATATGACAGGGTGCCTATAGAGGAGTTGTGGTATTTTATGAGGAAGTCGGGAGTGGCAGAGAAGCATGTAAGAGTGGTACAGGATATGTACAAGGGTAGTGTGACATTGGTGAGGACTGCGGTGGGAGTGACAGATACGTTTAAGGTGGAGGTGGGATTACATCAAGCATCAGCTCTGAGCCCTTTCTTATTTGCAGTGGTGATGGACAGGTTGACAGATGAGATTAGACAGGAGGCCCCGTGGACTATGATGTTTGCAGATTACATTGTGATATGTAGTGAGAGTAGGGACCAGGTTGAGGAGACCCTGGAGAGGTGGAGATATGCTTTAGAGAGGAGAGGAATGAAGGTCAGCAGGGCTAAAACAGAATATATGTGTGTAAATGAGAGGGAGGGTAGAGGAATGGTGAGGATGCAGGGAGTAGAGTTGGTAAAGGTGGATGAGTTTAAGTACTTGGGATCAACAGTTCAGAGTAATGGTGAGTGTGGAAGAGAGGTGAAGAAGAGAGTACAGGCAGGGTGGAATGGGTGGAGAAGAGTGTCAGGAGTGATTTGTGACAGACGGTACCAATAAGAGTGAAAGGGAAGGTCTACAAGAGGGTAGTGAAACCAGCTATGTTATATGGGTTGGAGATGGTAGCATTGTCGAAAAGGCAGGAGTCAGAGCTGGATGTGGCAGAGTTAAAGATGTTAAGATTTGCACTGGGTGTGACTAGGATGGACAGGATTAGGAATCAGTATATTAGAGGGTCAGCTCAGGTTGGACAGTTTGGAGACAAAGCAAGAGAGGCGAGATTGCGTTGGTTTGGACATGTGCTGAGGAGGGATGCTGGGTATATTGGGAAAAGGATGCTAAGGATGGAGCTGCCAGGTAAGAGGAAAAGAGGAAGGCCTAAGATGAGGCTTATGGATGTGGTGAGAGAGGACATGCAGGGGGTTGGTGTGAAAGAGCATGAGGCAGAGGACAGGAAAAAATGGAAACAGATGATCTGCTGTGGTGACCCCTAACGGGAACAGCCGAAAGAAGATGATGATGAGTTTTTGTTATTCTTTCTTCCCTTTTGGCTCTTTCTCCTTTGTTACATGTAGTAATTGCACTCTCTGAGTGAAATAGACTAGACCATGACATGATCACATTAAAAATGTTGTAGAATAGCTTTAAGTGGGAATTATTGGTGAGAAGGTGAAAGCAGAGTTCATTAATAACACTATTTGATGTTGTGAATGAATGCTTGCATCATTAGACCAGCTGAACATTGATGGTGTAATGGAGACATCATAAAACACGATTATGAAAAGAATTGCTTGTGTGGCTGTTCTGAACTATTAAGAACCCAAATGGATTCCCCTTGAAAAACTTAACTATACCCAACTTATGATCTTAAACAACACATACCTCATCCCTTATATACTCTCTAAAATGTATCCCTCCTCCTTTCCCCTCTGTGCCCATTGTACCAATCACAATGCTGATTTGTGCCACATTTTATGGAGCTATAAATGCAAATATTACAAACTCTGGTGCTTCCTTAGAGTACAATTGGAAAACAATGGGATATGAGAAAACAACTCTGTCTTGGAAATTCAGAATATTACATATCTCTCCTATGGGATTATCCAAACTTCAGACTTGTATCTTAATAACACTCTTTTCCCTTATCAAATTGTATATCACCCTTAACTGGAGGGATAGATCTCTAATCACTTGGGATAGATTTAAATAACTTGCTATCAAACACTTACTTGCCCACAAATATCTGAAATACACCCAAAGACTTAGTTTACACTTTACTGAATATTAAAACAAAGAATGAGAAGGTCACACAGAAAAAACAATCAATAAAAAATAAATAAAAACTCCAGCAAAGCTAGAACTTCCACTGAGTGACCTCTCAAACCTCTTGTGTCAGAGGCACATGAGATATATGCAAATGACCTTTGTGAACATCAGGTGTTTCAGCTATATGGCGATTCTGAATGCCCATGACTTATTTCTTTCTAAGTCATTTCAATGGACAATTTCAGGACAATTAAGCCAAACTCCATTAGCTGTGGATATGCACACATTTACCATTTTGTATTGTATTATAAAATTGTTAATAAAAAGATTTTAAAAAAAAAGAACTCAAATGGATGACTTGGTTAGTGTCGCTGAGTTTTTGGTGAAGTAATGTCATCCTTCATTAGTATACAATGTTCCTAGCAATCGCATAATCAGATGAAAGTACGATCAATAAAGAAATGGAGTACTGAAACTGTACCATATTATAAGGTGAATGAAACAATAATACGAATATGGCTCTTATAACGATAATGTGAGCTGTTTTGCTGGTCTTTTCCTTTTCCTGTTAATGTGATAGGATTAGAGACATTCTGTTTTAACTGTTTGGGGCTGATATAATGTACTTTGGAGTGTTATATCATTAGAGAGGGATAGATGAAAAGTGGTCACTGATCTGGATATAAGCATTTGTGTGGCTGTTTTGATTTGATGTGAACTCATGCTGATGAATTAATTAATACTGTTGAGTCTTTAGTGAAATAATGCCATCCTCCCTTAAAGTATAATGTTCTTGGAGATCTAATAGATTGGATGAAAGTGGGATTGATAAAGAACTGGAGTTCTGAAGCCATGTTGCAATATAAGACAAACTGAAAGAAATGTGAGATGTAGACACTTATGATTACAGTGCAGGCTGTTGTGATGTTTCTCTTTTCTTTCTTCTCTTCCCCGTTGAGGGGAGAGACGTGAGACATGCTGTTTCTGACTACTGCGACTTGGTATGATGCACTTTGGAGTGTTAGATCGCTAATGGAAGATGAATGGATGGTGGGTGCTAGTCTGCTTGGCTCTTGACAAAATGATATGGAGATGTTAAGATGTATTTGAATAGACGAAAGTGGAGGGGTTTGAGATTGAAGGAGCAATAGGGTTGAGTGGAGGGGACGAGGCTGGGGAGTACTTGTGCAGTGATAAAAATGTTTTGTTGATATATAGGACAGAGTATTGGCAACATGAGAAGTTAATGACTGCAGTGATTGGACGAGCATGTCAGGATACAGTTCTATGGAGAAGATTTTTACACGGCTCAACATAACTTTACCCATACTTTCCCATTCTATGAAAATTGTAATAATATAAAAGTTTAGACATACATTTACGGTAGTGTGATGTTTCCCTCCAAATAAGGAAAGTGTTCTGCTTAAACTGGATACACTTTAGACATATAAGATACTACTTTAGACATATTAATTTTGAGTAAAAACAGATCTGATAGATTTAATTGCTGTTGAACAAATCATTTTCAACAAAATCTGTTGATAGTAACAACGCTGAGAAGCTGGGTAGTGCATAAAGAGGATATAACCTATAGTCATTTGTATCTTACAGAAAATAATACAGACATTTTGCAAGTGCTTAATTGCTCTTTATGCTTTTAATGTGTGTATTGATAAAGCAATGTCTTGAGTTAATATAAAATATTTTCTATTGACTAGTTTTTAAAATATACATTAATTACAAACAATTTTGAAGCTGTAGATGAAGGTAAAGCTCAATCTCAGTTAATGTAGCTACTACACTGTAGAGCTGTATTATTAGATATGTTATGAGGGAGATGATGCTCCCTTAGCTTTTAAAGATTTGATCAAACATAATAACTTATGCATCATTCTTAGAAATTTCAGTTTCATATGCTTATTTTATAGTTAAATTGAAATAATTTTACAATTCCACAACATAGATACAAGCTTGTAATGATTAGATTTTTTTTTTGCAAAGGGAAGATTTAATGTAGATAGTAACACACCATTTAGAGTCATCTTATTTAAAACTGTCATTGGCAGACTATACATTTAATTGCATATGAAGATTAACTTTAAAACACTTGCAGACAGGAAATTTCTATGATAGTTTAAACTTCCTAATAGACATGACAGAGCCGAGTTGAACTAGTTTTGCTTCTGTTGTTAAATAGAATGACTTGGATGGATTTGCTATTCAAGTCTGGAGTTTTATACCTTCCATCATTATGAAATAAGTTTCTCTATACAATCTGAGCAAGTCATTCATTAACTTCTAACAATTCTGTATGCACATGGAAAGTAGAAAATATCAGCATGGGATTATGGCAATCAGGATCTTTAAAGCACATTAAGTTACAAACCTGACAATTGATCCCATGAAATTGAACCATGCTGGTCCACTAACAGAAAACATAAAGACACTGGAACACAGACATGGTGTAATACCTTTTACTGGACCAACATGGGTTTTGCAGTTACTCAAGCTTTTGAGCTATCAGGCACCATTTGTCAGGGTCGATTAACTGAATACACAAAAAGCTTGAGTAACTGCAAAACCTATGCTTGACCAATAAAAGGTATTGTAGTGTGTGTGTGTGTGTGTGTGTGTGTGTGTGTGTGTGTGTGTGTGTGTGTGTGTGTGTGTGTGTGTGTGTTCCAATGTTTTTGTGTTTACAATAAATATATTGATTATCAGATTCTTGATCTGGAATGTTAACAACTAAAACAGATTTCTGATCTTCCAACTTCTTGGGGATCAGGAAGTATACTGAACAAAAACCTAGATTTTTGTGCATCGGGTATACAAAGTGGGATGTAAGTGCCCAGCTACTTCCGTTCCCTTCCCTTCCTTATGAACAAGTGGGGTTAAATATATATCTAGCAATACCATTAAAACAGTATTCTGAAGTACCCCATAAAGACACATAAACTTATAGTCTGATAACAAACCAGGAGGGCTTGGCCCATGCCCCATCTTGCTTGTACAGTTCTCTAATGGCTGGATGGCATTCTTTTGTCAAGATCAGGGAAAATAATTTTTGCAGCAGATATTTTCCAATATTTAACAAACACAAGGCAGGATTTTTGCCAGGTCAAAAATTTAACAGTTCACAGAGAGCAATATTTGATGCATCTCTGATGGTTGTTAATGCTAGGAGCATGAATAATAAAGCTTTTTCATTGGAATAAAAAGGCTACATTTCTACAAGACTGATGTTGTTATTGTTTGTGAAACATGGTTAAAGAAAAATTACTAGAAACCAACTTTGTTGGGGTGTAAATGTTTTTATTGTAACAGACATTCAAACAAAAATTAGGTGGAGTTGTTACGATAGAAATTAAAGATAGTTATGAGACCTGTGATTACTACATGTTCAGTGATACATCAATACAATAGATTGTATAACTGTGACAGTAAAGACAATCCTGGAGCATATAACAATTGTTGGAGTGTACAGACCACCAAAGTCAAGGGCTGATGATGATGACCTAGAGGAATTCATACATTTCTTGCACGAAACACAGGAGGGAGGAATAATATTAGCTGGGGAGTTAAGATTACCATAAATAGACTGAAATAATATTGATTTCATGACATTAGTAAGGAAATTATTCACAACACATGTTCATGAACAGCAATTGCTTCAGATTGCAAAAATACCTACAACAAAAAGGAACATACTAGACATAATTTGTGTTCCCAAAGAAATTATTGTTACTTCATGTCAAGTTTTACCACAATTGATGTTCAGTTGTCATTGGATTATAAAGGTTAATTTGTTGCTATATAATTCTGCCAAACTGAAATTTAAGGCAATGCACAGAAGATTAATTACAGATTATTTGGAAGCAAAACAGACACCATGTAAAACTAATTGGAGTGATGCATTCAGTAGAAAAACTGCAGAAGGAATGGTGAAGGTTTTGAAAGACAAATCATTTGAATACAAAAAAAAAATTAAAAAATGTTTAACATTAGGATCTAGGCATACAATGTCAGGGGGATATATTTCCATAAGAACAAGATACCCTATTAAGGTGAGAAACAAAAAATATAAGAAATGGAAAACAGATTGAACTATAACTTTGAAAGGTGAAATAAACAAGCTGGACAAACAAATTTAGCATAGAGTGAGACAAGATTAAGAAACATTTGAAGAAAATTTATGCAAAGATATTAGGCTTAATAGGAAACAATTTTATAGATACATAAGATGGAGGAGTAAAGACTTTCAAATTGATCACAAACAAAAGTGTGTAAACGACAAGCTGCAATAAACCACGGACTACTTCATAAAACAAAAAAGCAGTTTATTGTAAGGACTTTCGGTTGAGATAATACCCAACCTTCATCAGACAAAATGTTACATAATAAAGCTTCCTACTTATATAGAATTACCATAAAAAGATTTACACCATTAGCAAAAATCAATTAACTCAATTAGTTCAATTCTACAGAATTAAAAATTAAAGCGCCAATGGGTTAAAAACTTATAGTAAATAGCCACTCAGTCACAATTATTATAAAAAGCATAAACCACAAGCAACAGCGTGACACCTGAAAAAGCCCACGGCTGTCTTCTAAAATATATACATACATTAAACTCTGACTACCTCTACTTCGATCCCATGTTCTTAAGCTAACAAAATGTTAACATTTATTTGGATTGAGAGAGATATATATTTATATATAAAATCCATCTAAAAAATGAGAAACACAAAATATAAGAAATGGAAAACAGATTGAACTATAACTTTGAAAAGTGAAATAAACAAGCTGGACAAACAAATTAAGCATAGTGTGAGACAAGCTCAAGAAACATTTGAAGAAAATTTATGTAAAGATATTAGGCATAATAGGAAACAATTTTATAGATACATAAGATGGAGGAGTAAAGACTTTCAAATTGATAAACGTTGGGTAGATTCTAAAATTTATTCTCAGACAAAACAGGTTATAGATATATTTACAAAATGTTATGCAAAACTGTTTGGCTCCATAAGGAGGTGATAAGTTATCCTAGTGACATTCAGGTAACCTCAGATACTGAAACCAAATTTGATTATATTGATAAAGATCTAATCAAACTGGATCCAGACAAAGCACAAGGACGGGGTAGAATTAGTAATAATGACCAGAGAACAGTTCAGCAAGAACTTACTGTGCCATTATACATATTATTTACTAGGTCATATCAATATGGGGAGATTCCTCAAGATTGGAGACATGCTCTTATTAAACCTGTCTTTAAGGGAAAAGGGAGTAGCACAAACCCAGAGTCATACAGACCCTTAAGTCTTCTTTCATGCTGTGGAAAAATAATGGAGAAGGCAATATTGGATAAGTTATTGTCAGAACAGTAAAGGTTAGGACTTGAAACCATATATCAGCATGTCTATGTTGAAAATAGATCTATGACCAACTATAACATGATGTTCTATAACAATATAAAATAGCTATGAATGAAAAATTGTACTTTGATGTAATTTATATAGATTTAACTTCAGCATTTGACAGTCATGCACAAAACACTGATCAATAAATTAGAACAAGTAGATATTTTTGTACTCTTGATAAGATGGATAGCTGCAAGGCTTTCAAACAGGACATGACAAATATCATACAACAATTTGACAGGTGAAATTCTTTGTTACAGTCAGGGTGTCCCACAGGGATCTGTCCCAGGTACACAGTTGTTTAAGTTGCATCTTTCAGACCTATCTTTTTCGTCTAAGGTTTTTTATAGTCTGTAAGTAGATTACTTGAAATTGGGTAAACTGATTACATGTGTTACAGATAGGGCACGTCTGCAAAAGAACTTGGCTAAATTGACCATTTGGGCACAGGAGACTAACATGCTGATAAATACATCAAAAATTAAACATGAGAGTTGGGAGACATAAATTGATAGACAAATATTTAATCCATTGCACAGTGATTGAAACTGCTGATTCATTTAAGGACCTGGGTATATGGGCAGATACAGCTGTGAGTTTTTCTAATTATATCAACCAATTCTTTAATTGTACTTATAGAACTATAGGTTGTATAAAAAGATTGATAAAGTCTAGGAAGCCAGAAACTATTAAGTCATTGTTGATTACATTAGACCTAACCTTGAGTATGGAATAACAATGCAGAAACCTTTTAAGAAAACAAGCAAGAATAAACTATAAAGAGTATGGCAGAAATATACCACGGGCATACATGGATGTGAAAATTTAAGTTATAATGAAAGACTAAAATAACACATTTGTACAGTGTCTCATATAGATATTTAAGAAGAGATCTTATTCAGGTATAGAGGGCATTTAGAGCCAACTACCTCTGAGAATGTTTGGGTTTATGAAAAAGTGTAGAGAATCATCAGATAACCTCTGTAGAAGATTCTATAGGAATGAAAAGTGCACTAACTGGTTCTCTGACAGAGCAACTGATGCATGGAACATACTACCAAATTATATTAAAGCAAACACTAGTTTAGTTATTTTTAAGAACAACCTGCGTATTATGGGAACAAGTGTTTTGGTAAATTAGCAAGCTAGAAGAGCATTAATGCCAATGCTTGTAATATTTGTATGTATGTATCTGAAATCCTTTTTAACAAACATATTATTTCATTTTTTTCCTTTCTTCTTACACATATTAAGAAGTACCTTATCTTTGATCCATCAATTCTTGAATTCTATTACAGTTTTTGATCCCCAGACTATTTTTTAGGATTAATGTTCCAATGCATAAAAAATTAAATGTTTTAGATATACATATGATTAAAACTACTTACAATATTCCAACACAAGACTGGTTAACCTTACAAAACATTCTAATCTACACTCAAGATTTATGCAGATTAATTAATAATTCCTCATTTAAAGATATTCCAAATCTAATAAAATTTCTGTATGAATTTATATATAATAGATGTGAAAAGAAAAAATCCATTTCAAATTTATACAAAGAGTTAATAATATATAAAACAATTCCAAAACCATCATACTGGCAGTTCTTAACAAAAGGACAATCATTACAGTCAACAGAATAAATTAAGTCTAACATCTTACTATCAGTTAATTACACCTCTAACACACAGTACTGGAAAATATTTAACTGAAAATACTTACATAGAGCATTTTTAACACCTGATAGAATTAAGAAGATCAGTTCTACTACAAATGTTTTTTGCTGGAGGTGTGAAAAGCCAAATAAAGCAGACTGCATTCATATTTTTATGAATATAATAAAATTAAATCATATTGGAATGGAATTAATCATTTTTTACAAGCTTTATTTAATGAATCCTTTACCTTAACTAAAGCATTGATTATACTAAATGTAAATGAAGGTCCCTACCTGAATAAGACAAATATGTATTTGTTATGGGCAATACTTGCTATATCTAGGAAATGCATAACCAGAAGGTAGAATTCAAATACACCACCGACCTTAGAAGAATTCTACACTTTACTGAGGACAACTGCATCAATGGAAATAAAAATCAAAGAACTATGAATCTACCATTGGTAAATAATCCTTGGAAGAAAGTTATATCTTTGTTGGACACTCTACAATAATCAGTATTGTATCTCTGATAGCTAATCTGTCAATTAAATATTTACTAACATACAGCGGTGGTGGTGCTGCGGTAGCATTGTCGCCTCACAGTAAGATGCTGTCCAGTTAGACTCTCAGCTAGAGCATCTTCTGCGTGGAGACATGCTTTAATGGGCGTACCTTCGTTGAAGGTTGTGCATCAGGGGCGGGCTGGCAACTCAGCATGTAAAAATCAACTGCTAATCATTAGCAGACTGGAGCTCCACTGTGGCGACCCCTAACCGGGAAAAGCCAAAAAACACAACAACAACAACAGTGTATATAGTTGAATGTCAGGCTATTGTAAATATTATATATAGTTGCTTAAAATTATATTTAAAAACACTATGTAAATGTTATTTTTAATTGAAAATAAAATTGAGGAAAACAAATGTTCCAATGCAATATTCTGTCAAATAATGTTTTCTTGTGTAATTTTAAAGTTGTTTTGTTCTGAACTCATACAGCGTTTGTGAAATATAGTATTCATTTGGGCAATCTAAATTACAACTGCAGAGTACAGCTCTCTGAAGTTCAAGAAAGATATACTTTGTGTGGCTCAGATAAGTTTTGAAGAGAAAGTATATTATGAAAGTCAAACTTATATCAAAGGGAGACAAATGGTCATTGTTGGCAAGTACTCTCACTGGAAAAGATTCCACAAGTTACAGTTAAAAAATGAATAAATAAGTAGATGTCCTCATTTTATTAGATAAACTTTTTCTTTCTGTTATAGATTTAGTGATTTTTATTCCATTGCTTTATATCTTTTGGGGAGGGGTGGAAGGGAGTTACCACATCATCACTCCCCAACTGAGTTACACAATATTAACCAATAACCTACTTATCAACTATATATGTACCTGTGTAAACAGCAGTTCAATTCAGTTTACAGGACATTGCAATACCTACAAACTCTGTTTGTGGTAGCTATAACTTTCTCACACATTTGCTAGAATGCAATGGTAAATGATATGATAAACTCAAAAGGCAAAAGTGTTACATATGCACAGCTAATCCTAGCTACACATCAGTTAGTATACAAGTATAGTTCAAAAATTTACTGGAAAGGTCAAATGTCACTCAGAAGTACAAGAACACCATGCAGTATGTCATTTATACAGATAGTATGCAATGTTTAATTTTTTTAAGAAAACTTCTCATTTTTACTTCTGTAGACCAACAAAGATCTATTTAATTGCTTCATCGCCATCCTCCTGATAATTAACTATAATAAGTAACCAAGTAAGGCTTAAAATATTAAATATATTATTTGTAGCCTTCAATAATGTTTGCAAAAATATCACACAACTCAGAACTGGTTGTATCCTATGTAGTCCACCATCCTGCTTAGGCCTATATACATTTCTCTTTTAAAGGGGTTTAATATGTTTCCCATATTCTGAAAAAGAAAATACCTAGCAGATTAGTTTCCATTATTTCTGCAATGAATCAAACCTGTGCTTTATCACTTCGTATTAAAAATATATATTTATGCAATATCTATATATTTTTATAAATTATAGAAAAAAGTTTCCATCTTTGAACTTTAATCAGTGTAGCTTGTAAAATGTCTTCCTCTTCTCATTGCTCATAACCAGCACCCATATAACCAAACTGTATTCCTAATATAGAAAAGGCATCCTTGGAGAAAGAAATCCCCTCTATCTCTCCTTAAAAGCCATATCTAATTTTCTTTTTACAATTAATATGGAAATATAAGAATTGTAATGCTTGCCTTATTATGTCTAAGGTTAAAAACACTCAGTTGTATTAGCATATAATAATAATATATCATCTGTATATTTCATTAATGGTGGGAAATTTAAATGTATTTTAATAATCTGCATGTTAATGTGATGTACCACTGAAATCAAGCCTATGCCAAGTAAAATTGCACTTATTGGACACTTGTATGCCTCTCTCTATATATGTATTAGTCTATATGAAACAACATTAATATGCCATTTTTCATAAAAGTTTTCATAAACATCTTTAATCCAACTCACTAGCTTTCTGCTAAGATTTAAGGCTGATAAGAATATTGTTCATGAGAAACACAGTCACGTTTCCTACAAACTGCTATTTATTTGTGAAGAGCAATTTATAATTTTAATCATGCAGGCATCTAAAACTTAAAGAATGTATTTTACATAAGTCTTTGCACTTTCTTTTAGCAAAATCTTTGACATTTTTACCTTTTCTCTTTTTCTGCCAATAAAGCCAGATAAATGTCTCCTTAAATTTCAACCATGGTTCTAAACTATCCGGTAGCTGCTTTCTTTTATTTGGACAAGTATGTACATAAATGATTCTCCATCTATGTACTTAATACATAACATCTCATATTAATATCCTGCCTGGATGTATGACATTAATATACAATATTTTAATTTCATTGCTCAGAATTAAAATCACTATGTCAGAACAGAGATCTGTACCAAAGGGTCAGTATCCTGTGCTGTATAAATATGAATCTAATTATGCATCTAAAGAAGTTTGTTTTGTCAAAGAAACCATTCAAACATATTGTAATAAACAAACAAACCTAACAACATATTTTTTTACCCACAGGGTTATGTTCCATCCTCTAACACTGCATTGCATCTTCTACTACATTATTTTTCAGGGCAAATAATCAAAATTGTTCATTGTTACCACATTTTGTATTTTTTATAGAATAAATAGTATTATGACCCTGTTGTCTATACTCTTTACAGAATAAATCAGGACAGTGTCATCTAAAATGTTCCACCTTCCCAGACAAAAAACAATATTGAAGTATTTCAGCACACAGCACATTTACTGTTTTCGACTTAAACTTGATTGTTAACATATTTTAAATGTCTGTTATAAATCTAAAATACATTCCCAAACTTCACAGTCTTATGCATCCTTAATTTTCCATCAAGGTTTCAAAACAGCACAGTATTGACAATTCCTTTCTTACATCTTTGTTCAACAAAAAAAGAGAGAACCTAATCTCTATTTTTCTTTTCTTATTAAATGTAACTCATAAAGCTGGAACTGTGACCAAGGAGTAGTGCTTGATCACTTTTCAAATTCATTTGATATGTGCTGAGGAACAGACTTGGTTCCTAAATTTAATTCTTGAAAAGATTTCCCACTTGAATGTATCAAAGCTGTCACCTCAGGTATAGCAATTCTAACCGGAACAATAACTTCTCTCTAAAAATGATATGGGGCCCTCTCTGTGACAAAACAAAGTAAGAATTTACAGTGTTCTAAAGTGTCAGTAATTTGCTCAGAATCCATATCAGATGCCTGCTCTGCACAACATAAGTGAAAGATTTGATTCCTGTGTTTCTCGGCATTATCACTCCCTGTTGCTGAGAAGAGCCAAACAGTTTGGCTCTATTGGCATTTCTGCATTTTTTTTTTGTTCTATTTCCAGAAGAACAAAAGTAGAAAAGTTATCACTGATGGAATTTTGAACAGGATTAGCAGCTTCAATTTGTTTAGTTATCAATGACCATGATTTATTACTATTTTCAGTATCTGTTGTCTGGCAATCCATGATCAGAAGATGAGTACTTAATCCATCTAATACCGAGGAGTTCACCACAAAGTCAGACTCCTGCTGCACGTCTCACTCCTTCAGTGTCACCTTCATAAACATAGGTGTGTGCTAGGCTAATGGCCCTGGAGCTTTTACAAGCCTAGCCCTTAGGATTACCCTGTCATCGTGCCACCCGACCTTAGTTCCCAGTGCCTCTGTTGAGTAGAGCCACTGGAGTGATCCCTGGGGTGAATTTTCTATTTCCCATCCACTCCATTTCTCTTGAAGAGGGCCAGTGAGGTGCTCTGTTTGATATGTATGGGAAGTCTATTGCATAGCATGGGCAGTCTCTGGATTATCAACCTGTCCCTCCAGCATGTTCTGCTGATGCCATGTAGTTGCCATAACTCATTAAAGTGACATCTACAGGGTAGGGGTAGCTCCCCAGTGGCCTGACTAAATTTCCCCTTGTCAGTATGAATATTACCATCATCTCTTCATCTATATCATGTCTCCCATGGAAAGAGTCTAGTGTGACTAACATAGTCAGCAAAGAAAGGATAGATAGATAGATAGATAGATAGATAGATAGATAGATAGATAGATAGATAGATAGATAAACAACACACACAATGGTTTTATCAACTCACATGAAAAATAATCCAATTTTTATTTAAAAGTTTTTTTGAAAAACACTTGGGTAATAAATGAAGAAAAATGACATAGTAAAGATTTAGTATATGCAAGAAACTGTATGCAGAGGTTGCAAGTTAAATGAATATCAGTATATTAATCACAAATAGGCATCTAAAGCTGGTTAGAACAAGCCCCACCCCCCCACCCCCAAAGTCACAATACATTTTTTTTTCTTGTTAAGCAAAATGTAGAAGACCAACCAAGTTTGTTAGGTCCCTAATTAGTCATACACACATATACTTTTTGTTTGCTATATTACTAGAGTCCCTGTTCCTCTCTATCATAATGTGCCATCTGTTTTATTTTCAATTAATCTACAGTGACCACAAAAATGCCACTGTGAATAGTTTTGAAAGTAACTGATTGATACTAATTGACGAAACATGTTAGATACTCTGAGCAGAATACAATAACAAATGCATTACATCAGGTGTTCTAGGCATAGCTGGAAAGATGGCCCTTAAGCTGACTCACAGCAGAGTGAGATAACTGTATGAGTAGATAAGAAGATGAACTTCAGAGGACACCAGAATTAAACCCCATCTGAAGTTATAAAGGCAAATCTGATTCTTTTTGTAATCATATATATTTCTTTTTTTCCCTTTTGTTCTGTGATATCTTCATCAAGCACTTCCCTACTGGACTTAAGCCCTTTTTTTTCTCATGGTGGTAGTAGGGGCCCCACCAGAATCATGGGGATGAGAGCCATCCAGAAGGACTGTCATTCAGGGAACTGTGAAGGATGCTTGTGTCTTTCACTGGCATCTCAACTAGGGTGTCATAGTGAAGTCAATAATGCTTGTACTAAAATTATACAAAGGTGATCCTGCAATACATTTAGGCATACATAAAGCACCTGTACACTGATACATGTGCTAAGCTGCATGGGTACTACACATTACAAGATGTTATTCTTACAACACAATACATACGAATGGATCTTCTGAGGGTTACAGTACATAAAGTGTAATAAAAAAACTTCAATAGAAGTGATTGTTAATCATGACATTGTATCATATGTATTAAATTTGCATAAACTAAGCTGCCTGAAGGTGTGAAAAAATACATTTAAACAGGGTGTCATTTATTGAAATAATAATAATAAGATTGCATAAATTAACAGCCAAAGAAGCTTTCTCTCTCTCTCTCTATATATATATATATATATATATATATATATATATATATATATATATATATATATATATATATATATATATATATATATATATATATACTGAATCATGCATTTATGGATACAGGCACCTGAATAAATGGGTGAGTCATAGAAATGTTGTTAACACAATTAAATGTATATTACCAGAACAAGATATTGGCACTACATGGTGTAACTGCCATGTATACATGCACTAAGCTAGCACTGTTACATTCAAGCTATAGTGAACTGTACTAGAGCGAAACCAAGGTAAAATACTAAATTCCAATCCATGACACTTACATTTTCCAGCCAGATCCCAGATATCCCCGATTTACAAATTATTACTTTTCAAGGAGCAGTTGGCAGCAAACCATCAACATTTATTATTATTATTATTATTATTATTATTATTATTATTATTATTATTATTATATTTTTGTTACTGCTTCCCTTAGCATCACATAAAGCAGGCACATCACATACCCCCTTTGATGATGAATGCAGAAGATGGTGCCAGCACATTGCATGTCTATAAATAACTCAGTATTTGAACTCTTTGCAGCCTTTTTACCCTCATATGCAGTGTAAAACTGTTTGTTACCTTAATAATTAATGAATGCTGGCACAATAATGAAATAAGTGCAGCAAAGTAGCTCTGAAATAGTAAGACCAGGCTTTTTTCAGAGGTTCAGACCTTCTTCAGGGAATGCTCAAGCAGGTTTAAAAATTCCAAAGGCATGGGCCTCCGTTGAAAATGGGCTCTGTCCCAGTTGGACTTTCTCGGTAAATAAATTAATGTCTCAGTATTCATTTTATGCTGGACCAGGCAAGATTATAAAGGATAATAGTTAATATAAGTGTATTTATTGTAAATCAATAGAAAAATAATATTGCACTTACCCAAATCTTGATTAACTCAAATGTCTGTACTTGTTAAATATGCAACGGGAGACTCACTGTCGCAATGTCTGAGAACCTATGCATTAGGCTGTTCGTGTTAATGATATTTTCAGCTAGCAGGATGCTTGGGGCTGTTGAAAATTTCTACAACATTTTTTTTGAAAGTGTGTAGCCCAGTTTCCCAAAGTAACAGTTAAATTTCTGCAGGACTCTGCCAATGCCAATACATTACTTAAAATAGAAAATTTTAATAAATCTGTACTATAATTACACCATTAACTTTCTTTGGAGAATTTTATTTTGCACAAATGTCCTCTGCTTAACTGTCAGAAAGTTAATTGAGCCTGCATATCCTCTCCGTGTCTGGGTGGGTTTTGTCCAGATTTTTATTTGATATGTTTTGATTTGCTCCTCATAAAAGTTTGTGTTTTTCTGGCAATTCTCTGAGGACTGAAGTGACTAAATAATGACAAACATTTGAGCTTCACATTTCATATCCTTCATAAAAATACATGCTAATACAATGCATTTTATTCTATCATATGTCTGCATTTATAAGATTAATATTTAAATTATGCTGCTATTGTTGAACCTTTGTGTCCCAATTATTTTTGGCTTTGTCCATATTGCTTGAGCTAAAAGGTTGAGCGATATGGGCTAGGTGCTACAGTTTCTTTCCTTCCAGACATAAATTGCAGGTGAAGTGCTGAGCCTTCAGATCACCCCTGTGAGTGCATCTTGTGACAGAGCTGCATGCTAGGCTTATCTCTGTCTTATGTCTACTTAATGCAGGAGTCAACCTGTTCCTGGGGCACTGGCTCAGAGAAGGCGGGTATTGGAGAATGAATAAAAATGTTAGAAGCTGCCTTTTCAAATAAGTACTTACTATTCAGAATATTATGATTCTGTATTTGAAGGGAAGAATAAAAAGATTCAAGTGTCGGTGTTTAATACCACTATTCAGGTCACATAAGTAAAATTTAAAGGAGGTAAATGACGAAAGACCATGAGGCACAATGCTATTATTATAATGATATGTCAAAGTATGTAATGGAAAGGATTACTGGCCTACTGTGACCCACAGCACCTAAGCTAAGGTATAATGCAGAAGGATTCACTTTCTTCCAACTTTATGTTTAGCTTTTACTCAAAGTCTGGAATATCTGCCTCATAGCACCCTGTTCTCTGGTGATTAATCTAAAGGGTTTTGGCTAAAAGCTGTCTCTGGGTCTGTCCAGGTTCTCTTGGGTACACCATTTTCCCACCCAAAAGCATGAGTCCCCACCCAGATTAGTTCTCTGTTTATACCCAGTGAGTGCTATGATCATTTCTGGCTCCCCCTGTTATGTTTACTGGGATATAGAAGTGGGTGCCAGTGAAATAAAGAGCAAATTAACTTGCCAGCAGTTTAATTTATTTACAGTGGGTCCCAAATTTAGCCTATTGCCTTCTGTGTCAGTGATAGAGAGCTTTCATCGAATAAAGCAATATTCCATGACTGGGTGTGGGTATATCACAATTTATAGATAAATCAGCCCCTGCAAGTACGGCAACTGCATGGCTCCAAAAGACCTTATAGTAGTAAAAAATTGTGAGCCAGCAGACTGTGGCATAAATTGTTGTATTTATTAGCTCAAAGGCATAAAAACGAAACAAAACAGACTGGTTTTGGCTGTAAAAATACAAAGCCTTCTTCAGTGCACTGAAGAAAGCTTTGTATTTTTACAGCCGAAACCAGTCTGTTTTGCCTCCTTTTTATGCCTTTGAGATAATAAGTACAGCAATTTATGCTACAGTCTGCTGGCTCACAATTTTTTACTGCTATATCATGATTTACCCATGGTTGTGTGGTTTGATCACAAGAGTGAAGCGCAAGTGATTAAACAAAGTCAGCAGTGGGTAAATCTTAATATAACCATACACAGGAATGGATTATTGCTATTATAAAAAGACATTAGTTAAGAAGGAAAGAAATTGCTTTCCTTTCTTAAAGAATGTCTTTGTAAAACGGCACTTCAATCTTCTTCCCAGTTGTCTCTGTCAGCTGATATACTGCACATTACTTCAGAGCATTGCAGTTGAAGCAACACAAAAAAAGAGAATCCCCATTGCTGTTTTTTTTTCACTGTTTTAAAAAATCAAAGTTTAATAAGGACATGGCAAAAATACATGGATAAACAGGTTTGTTTCTGTTTCTTCAGTTTTGCAGAATGTACCTGATTTTTCTTGTATTTTGCTTTGTCCCCCAGCATATACCAGTACAAAGTCTAGCTGCTCAGTGGTACTTCAGTATCCCGACTTTTTTTATTGGTATAAGCTAGATTTGCAGTGGTACTTTAGTTGGGCTGTCCAATCAATGTGCAGGTTTTGGAATAGTAATGACCTTTTATTGTATGATACAGATTAGTAACGAGCAATGCTGTTTCAACTGGAATCTAGTTCAGTAGCGAATAAAGAAAATCAGCTTTCATAAAAGAAAATAGTTGTCTGCTTCATCTGCTACCTTTTTCAGTAGTTAGTACACTATAATATGACTTGTTACATGTTTTGGTTGTGCTGATCTCCCCTACCCAATAAAATATGAAGCAGGCAGTGACAAAATACTGTATGTTGTAATAGCACTTCTGACAAAAATAACTCTAAAACTGATTTTGAAATTAGTAAACCTCCATTTAGTTCTAAATAATATGCATATTTTGTGAAGGGTGTATATTTATGCATGTACTTGGCATATCAAAATGTCCTGCAACTTTAGAACTTTATAATAAAACATTTAATAAACAAAGGACTGCTCCAATGCCCCCCCCCAAAAAAGAACAAACCTGAGGTACCCATGTGTGTCTGTGTGTGTGCGTATATATATATATATATATATATATATATATATATATATATGTATATCTATCTATGTATCTCTATATATATATATATATATATATATATATATATATATATATATATATACACATATACATATATATATAGATATAGATATACTTTGTGTGCCAGTTTAAGAAACCTCTTCCAGAAACCAACTCACAAATACTGGAATACTATGTGTCACAACGGTATATTCAAAATACATTATTTAATTGCACAGCACATGTTGGCAAAGTACAGTTACCTTAAACAATACCTGACAGCTCTGTAATTGGTTTTTAAGTTGTAAGTCTAAGCATATGGAAAGGTTGCTCCAAACCCTGTCTGAGAGCTTTTCCCTCCTGTGTTCATATATTGTGAGTTTTGCATCACTTTCTAAGTGACAGTTATACAAAGAGTAGTTTTATTAGTTCCCCTTACCTTAAACTGTTCCTGAGCTGACTTGTCAATGACCTCCTGTTGCCGTCACACTTCAGAGATGATGCTTCTAACTTTTCTTGATCAAACACCTGCCGTTCTACACAATAGGATGTAGGCTGCCTTTTCTGATCATCTTTCATCTCAGCATTCAAGTACATCTTAAACACAGTCTTAACAAAGGTTTAAAGAGGTGCAGGTGCCAAGCCACTAGGAAGGAAGAGCAGGCAGAGTGTTGCAATTTTACTGTTGTCTAGTCTTCTAAATGTATGCAAACTGCATGTAAACAATAAAGCAGTCTTATTATCAGTCTTAGCTACGATGTGAAGAGGCTAGTGCTGACAAATGCAAGTAAGTTTGTTATGAATGAGCTGCTCAGGGAAAACCTGCATAGATTAAAATCAGAGAACAGTGAGATCACCAGCTGCTACCTTTTAATACAAAATTAAACAATTCCAACTTGTATGTTCACTCTAAAGTGGATTCTTAGGTACATCCTTAATATCTATGCACCAGTGGCCCTGTTTATATACTGGGACTGAATGCACTTTTGTGTCTGTGAATTAATGTATTACTTGTGACCTTTGAGTTGTTGGGTCTCTTTACGTCATTAGTGTTGACTTGCATTCTCTTGTACTGTCTAAATGTTTTGCAGAGGTTTTCAAATATTTTCCTTAACTAGAAAAAATACATTTCTCCTGAAGCAGCACAGGGTTTTGAACAATTGTAGTGTCAAAAGTTACATCGGGCTTTCAGCAAGCATGCTTTCTCCAACTTACATCAGCAGAGTCCTTGTCCACCTTTTTCTACTTTAGTGACCCAAAAGCTATCTGCCTTGGAGAATATGAATATCCATAAAACTACAAACCTAAAAGGTTTACAATTTTCCTATTTTTTTTATTTCTTTTATTTGTTAACTAAAGGGACTGATCCTTCTCAGATGCTTTCCAGCTGTCACAACCTTGAACACAATGGTACTGGAAAATGTAATGTAAAGAAAGTTTGTACATTTTTTTGAGTAGGAGGAAATGAGTACTCATGGAAAGCCCACATAGTCATGGGAAGAACTTACACATGGCACATAGATGGTTAGATTGTGTCACAAAGCATTGCAGGAATAAGACTGCATTTAATACATCAGAGATGGTTTTGTTATGCTTGCTACATTTTTGATTTGTCAGACTTAGAGTAGCAGGAAAGGATGAGGTTCAAGTTATCTTAAACTGTTTCCCTTTTTTCTGAGTTTGTGTGATGTCAGAGCTGCCATATACTTAGTTAAACAGTGCTGGGTTGTAGCCAGTCTGCCCGTGCACATAATGACTGACTCTGAGTATTCTAAGATGTGCTAGTGGCTTCCACTACTAGTGGACGAATGGCAGTTTACCGAGGTGCTACATCCCCAAACCCAACTCCCTGAAAAAAAAGTTGTAAAAAAAAAAAGACTGTTTTTGGTGCTTTTTGCAGGGAGTAAGCCCCCACTGCACCTCTGCCACAATCCCTAAATAATATAATCCATTCAATATCACACTGTAAAGGGGAAATGAGGAAAGACTGAGAAATGGTACTTAGAGCCTGCACAGTTCCCAGCCAGTGCTTCTCAATGGTGATGCAGTCATTGTCAGGGAATCAAGTTTTGGAGACATGAGGCTTTGCAGGTTGATATTCATCAAGCGGTAGTGTCGCTGTGCATGTTTTTGTTCTCAGTTACAGCTGCTCAAGCCTTGATTTTGGAAATAATTGGCCTAAGTGTTCCCCTAGTTTTGTCACTTTTTTGTAAAGTGCATTTTTACACTGGCCTGTATCTATAACCATTTTCACCTCATTAACAGGACTGTTTTTCTCTGCTTGACAAAGCAGGCATGGGGCAACAGCTGCTGTACTGTAAGTATAGAATGTCTAATGTCTAATTTTAATGATGGCTTTCTCAAGAAGCAGTTATTCGAAAACTTTATTGGAGTCCCCCCGTTACAGAACTATAGCAATCAATCTGCATCTTAACTTGCTAAGTCCACTGGTTATCTTATTCTTGAAGTTGTTGTTGCACATTAATCTGTGCTAGCAGTTGCAACAATGTAACAATGCAGCAGGCATAAACTCTGTACCTAAAGGTTCGTCTATAGCTTAATTTGCCCTGTTCAGCAGTGTCTGCTGTGTTGTCTGTCTTGCCACCTGGAAATACTGTTGAATGCCCCTGTGTAATACGTTGGAGTAAAACTTGACGCTTTATTAAACTTTAATACATATACAGATAAAATCTCCAGTAAGCTGATGTCACAACTAAAATCTTTGGCACAGACTCTCACCTAATCTCCCCAGAACCATGCATGTCCTTAGCCAGAAATGTCCTGATTCTTAAAATTGAGTGCACCCTCCCTATACTTACATTAACTATGCAAAAAAAATCATTAAAGTACAAATAGTCAAAAACAGAATACTCTAGTTTGCCTCACTTGCAGATATTAACAGCCACTTTTGTATTCTATATGAAAAGGCTCACTGACTGCCAATTAATTGCTGAGCAACATACCTACTAAACACTGTCATATTTAAAATTCTTACACAGGGTTACTGCCTACCACTAAAAATATTACTCCAGATCAGAGATCAAAAGTAATCTCTCAGAAACAGCCTGGGAAATGCAATAAGTTTGAGCAGACCTAGATTCAAACGAGCCATAGCAAAAACAAACTCTATCCAGAATAGGACCAGAAATATGGAATCAACTACCATCAGATATAAAAAAACCCACCAAAAGCATTCAAACATTCAAAAAAATCTAAAATGACATTTACAAAAGGAATATAAGTGTAATTGTTTTCGTGACAGTAAATAATGTCAGACATCCTTAATTTGTATACGAAAATATACTACTGAAAATATGTTTTTGTGTTTCAGACTGTATAAGTGTGTGTCATTTTTAAACTGCGTTATTATTACACTTGTGATAACAGTTTTCTGTAAACAGATCATGCTCTACCATGTATGGCCTTGTTGTGGTCAAAAAGAGTCAGTAGACAGACCCTACCTACCCAGTTAACATATCATAAATAAATAAGTAATTTAAATAAATAATGCATACACACTTGGTGTGCTGGTACTATAACAGGCTTCTGATCAACTCTGTATTTTTTCTTAAGAGTTTCAGATGTTTAAGAACTCTCTGCTTTCATGTTTCATGCTGTCTCAAATGCTTAACTGAATAGTGTTTGGTTATAGTGAGTCTGTTCATATGCAGACTGACTGACACTTGCTGATGGGAAGGGGGTGGCCTGCATCCCTTTCCCAATTCTAGCCAGTTTTCATATGAGTACATATCTAAAATTATGCTGTAAAAAGCATTCCCCAAATATGCCTGTTCATCCTATTTACTTAAAGAAGCAACGCTTTTGTTCCTAACATACTTTTATCTGTCTAACAGAAGTCAAGCCATAAATCAAAGCTGGCTTCATCACTGCTTCCATCTCCTCTTCTTTAAAATGTTACCTATTTCTATAAATACCTCAACAATAACATCTCTGCTGCTTTTAATACCACTCTTAATTCCTTCCCAAACTGAGATCCAACACAATAAAATAAAGTATAAAACAATAATTAATACCAGCCATGTGTGCAAACTCACACTTTGGTCCACTTCTACATTTCTTCAACTGCATCAAGAAAATCTAATCATAATTACCCTTACCAGTATATAAAAAATATGTACCAGAATCTATACCCCTTTACCTCCTACCCTCAACAACGTAAACTCGTTTATAAGGAAAATATCCAAATGAGACCAAAGAAAGCACCTCACCTCTTCCCGGTAATGCTTTGTTGTTTTATTCATAGCAGTATTGAACAAAATCCTGCATGACTAACACCTTTTTCTAATAGCAGCAGCAAATTAATGCCTCTAAACATATGCTTACTAACTGCATGGAGCATCAACAAAAAATAGAACAGATCAATGCCTTAGTCAACGCCACCAATCCAAAAATACTAATAATAACAGAACCCCCACATAAAATAGCCCTCCCTTAAACCATTTATTTACAGACTGTAGCCATTTCAACAACGCAAGACCAGCACACAGAATAGGAAGAGGTATTATATTCTAATAAAAATTTACCCTTCAAGCAGTCATTCATCACAAACCTAAAATCACAAATGTCAATGTCACCCAAAATGGTCCTTCCCATATAAAAAGCTATGAAAATAATTACTACTGCAGCCTTCCTTCTCCATCCAACCAGAGCACATTTCTTAACCTAATTAAACAAATTATAAACTGCCTTTCGAAATCAAACCCCATTATCATTCTGTGTGAGTGCAACTTAAATTTCCTTAGCCCTTATAGTCCTAGTAGTAATGAAATTCTTGCCAACCTCAGTCTCATCCAACTAATTAAGGAAGCTACCAGACCAAATCTGATTTCAGAGCAGCACTCTGTCTTAGGACATCTTATCACCAACATACGCTACTCCATTTCAATAATTAATGTTCTCCCACTCTCAATCAATGTTCATTAATCCATTATCTAATCTGCTTCATGGTCAAGGCTTGTCATTTCAAACTATTTCTAATAAAGTTAGCTTTCATCTAAATTAAAAAAATCATACTAAAACTAAACAGCTCTCTATGAATCGTTCAAGTGGCCCTGTGAATTACAATATGCCTGCTCCAAAGAAGCAGTGAATATGCTCTTCAGCACCTACAAGTTAAGGACTTTCCATGAGTCAGTGGCCTTCTAAAAGTAACTGGTTCACCAGAGCTGAAGGCACTCCTTACATGAATTTATGAAGCTTGGTTCCATTTGAAACATTCAAAACCTCCTTCAGACCAAAATCATCTAAGGAAACTAGCTAAGAAAGCTGTCATATAGTACAAAGCCTTCTCAATGAAATCTTAGCAAATAAGATATCCAATCCAACATGTTAATCTAGTAATCCATCATGATTCCACCAGCATCACTCCATCTCCCCATAAAAATGTATTACTTTTCCAACAAAACCCTACTAACAGAATTCACAACTTTTCCACAGGCAGCAATCCCATTCTCACTTAATTGCTTTTTCCAAACAAATAGCTTAGCAAATACTCACCCATCCTCTCCTCCCTACATTCCACCCTTCTGTTTTCAGCACATAAAAAGAAATGATATTGGAGAACTATTAAAACAGATTCACAAAGATTTGCTCACTGGAAGTGATAACTTTCATCCCTTGTTTATCCTCCCAAAATATGCAGACAATAATGAAAAGAAACAGTAAACAAGTCACTTTCCCAAATGCTTTCTCCAGTAGCAGTTTCAGACTTTATATCAATTTCAGTTTTATCAATTGTCGGAACGTACCTAGAAAAGTTAATCTTTAAATAACTCCATACTTACATAAAATAATATAGGTTTTTCTTGTCTTGTGGCAATATTTTTACAAATAGGAGCACTATGAGTGTCTATATCAGAAGATCAAATGCTAAAAGCAGTGAATGTTCTTCTATCGAAATTAAAAACGCGAAACCTTAAAATGTCAAAGGAACAGATCAGCAATTTTTTTTCTAGGGAAAAAATTCGCCGATCCAAAAAAAACAAAACAATGTACAAGGAGAATAAAGTGGGTTCTTTGCCCCACACCCCCTGACACCCCCCAACTTAAATATACCAACTTCAAAATTGCACCACAGTGGAGAAAACAGCAAAGTCCGGGGAACAGCCCATCGATTTTTTTCCCTAGGGAAAAAAATCAATGTTCCGTACCTTCGACATTTTCAGGTTTCACGTTTTAAAGTTCGATATAAGAGCATTCGCTAATTTAAGCGTTCGCTCTTCTGATTGAAATCCCACTATGACACCTCTTTAGACCCTTACAGATGAAATCCTTCAATTATATTTAAAGCTAAACTAACAGACCTAGTATTTGTTGACCTTTCAAAGAATCGATTTAGGAAATAGCATCTAACTTTCATGAGCCCTACCAGCAACAAGCATAAGCAAAAAAAAAAATTGCTGGTTTAACCAGTTTTTAACTGACAAAGTGCTACAAGATAAGACTGACTCCTTCCTTTCCAACTCTTCTTCATCATTCGAATGTTGCCCCAAGGGTGAATTCTATCCTCATTTCTTTTTTCCATTTTTATAAATAAGTTGTACCTGAGGATTCAATAAACTCCATTTACATGTTTGCAAGGTGAGCAGCGATGCTAATTACATATTCTTGTCATGCACCGCAATTAAACCTAAACAATCACAGTTTCATGGCTAGCAACACTGTTGCCAGTCAGCAAACTGTGTAAAGCAACACGGATAGCAGCAAACATGTATACCTGTCTGCCTAGGGACAAACAAGTTGAGCTGGATTGTACGGAATGCCACAGTGATTACTAGGGTTAATAACATAGCAATGCATATGGTCCAAACACATTACAGGACAGTATATACAGTGCAGAGTATTGTGGAATCCCATTTTAGGCATCCTGTACAAAAGTTAGGTAAATGATCCATAACTATACATGGACTGTCATTTAAAATAAACAATCAGGGGAAGTGTGTGTATTGAATAGGGGTACACAGATGAATTGTAGAACTGAACACAGGGAAAGTGGACAGGTGAAACATATTTGCTGTTGGAAAATACTGGAACCAACTTCCAGATGAACTGACTTCACTATCCTCTTTATCGCTATTTAAACAAAAATTGAAACTTTACCTGAAAATACACTGGTTATGCCCCTGTACAAACCCAGACTAATCAAAAATGGCATTGCTGTCATCATCACTGATGACCCAGTATTTCTCAACCATTACTTTTACTTTCATGGACTAGTCCATATTTGTTCCTTATTCTATCCTAAAAAAAAAAAAACATTTCATTGAGAATAGAGTTTCTAGCAAATTTATCTAATGTTCTGTAATAATTTGTGTATTCAACGATTGAAATGTTATGTAATAATCTGCAAATAACTTCTGTACATGCATTTATATGTTAATCATTTTATGTTAATCTAGAGGCTGTGTCACAGGAACAATACTGTGATATCAGTTCTGATACAGGAAGAAGATGTCTGTGATTTTTCCTGTACTTCACACCCTCACATTTCACAAAGTAGGATCGCAGCTCTGCACATGTACTTGTCACTTAACCAAAATCCAAAAGTGAACAAGAGTCCAGTACCACAATTAAAGTGCAACAGTCAATTTTAATAACTTGAAAAAGCTAATGAGCTAAGCGCTTTTGCCTGAGACACAGACTTCTTTTCTTCAGACTGGTGCCAAAAAAAAAAGTTATATATATATATATATACAAATACAATAAAATCAATTAAAAATCAACATTTCCAATAAATTTTCTTTAAAGAAAGAAACATCTACTCTATAGAAAATATATGTAATACATGTGTTATATGTTTAAAGTTACAAACATCTAATTTCTGCATCATAAAATGAAATAAATAATACATAAACAAACAAAATAAAAAATAAATTTAATAATATATAAAATAAAACATTAATATAAATCCAAAATATATTAACATATAATACATAAAATATTCATCTTATTCATATTCCAGAAATCTTATATAGCTATTTAAATGCTTATGTATTCATTTAAATATTTATTTTTTTTGCCCTATTTATTTTTATTCTAAGCTAAGTTTAAAGTTAAAGCTTAAAGAATTATTAAGAAAAAAAAATTTCCCCTTCCCCTGCTTTTATTTAATTAATTTTCAAATACAAAAACAATAAACCCAAACCCATATAAAACCTGTAATGGACAAAAATTTGATATAATTTGCCATAACCTTTTGGTAACATTTTGACTTGTTTTACTGTTTCCCAGCCCAGTCAAAACTTTTTGCCGTTTGTATCCTCACTGTCTCTCCTTCTTCCAATGGACAAAATCTGCTCAATTTGTCATAGCTGGACTTCTGGAAAGAATTTTTTCTGAATAATTGGGCTTTGATTGCTCTGTTGTTTTAGCTTTAGGCCTCAACAAACTGGAACTGATAGGCAATGTTGTTCTGGTTTGCCTAGATAGAAGTCTTGGAGCACGCGAGCCAAGTATATTGTCATGGGGTATGTTTCTAAGATTGAGTAAATTCAAAAAGACATTGGTATTATCTCACTTTGACTTCTCAGGTAATTGTTTTGCACTCTGTACTGCACAGTCAGCTAGTCCCTTTGACTGTGGATATTCTGGACTACCAGTAACATGTACAAAATCCCATTCTCTTGCAAATTTCTGAAACAACTGACTGGTAAATTGGGTGTCATTGTCAGAAATAAGCTTCTGTGGACTTCCATGGACTGAGAAGTGTCATTTCAACTTGGTAATAACAGAACTGGATGTTAGGTTAGGTAGTAAATAGATCTCAAACCAGTTTGGATAAGAGTCTACCAACACTAGGTAATGCTGATTGTTCCACTCGAATATATCAGTGGCTACGGTTGACCAAGGTAGTTGAGGAACTTGACTTAGCTGAAGTGGTTCTTTTTGCAAATGCTGTTTAGTATCATTGCACTCTGAACAAGAAGAAAGTACGTTATCAATGTCTTTTGCTAGAAAAGGCTAAAATACTAGTCCTCTCACCCTTCTTTTGGTAGCCTCGGAACCTGGGTGACCACGATACAAAATTTGGATATATTCTTGTTGTAAGGAAGCAGGAACAGCAATTTTAAGACCTTTGAACATAATTCCATCTTCCATCACCATCTCATCTCTGTAAGGAAAATAAGTTTGCACTTCATGTGGTGCACTAGATTGCTTTAATGGTCATCCTGCATTAATGTAGTGGTTGTGCTTCGGCAAAATTGGATCGGTCTTTGTATGATCTCTTAGCTCATCAAGTCTTGTGGTAGAAAAAGTATGCACTTCCATGAGATCGAAGTCAAAATTCTCTGTGTCAAGCTGTTCTATTGGGCAATCTGGATAAGGTATCAGCCAGATAAAGAAGTTTGCCTTTAGTATAGACCATTTTTAAGTTGTACATTTGCAATTTCAGCATCGTTCTTTGTAATCTCGCTGGAGCTGAATGCATAGGTTTCTGTATAATAGTAACTAGAGGTTGATGATCAGTTTCAATTTGAATATCTTGACCATAGATATAATCATGAAACTTGGAACATGCAAATCCAATTGCCAAAAGTTCTTTCTCTATTTGAGCATATTGCATTTCAGTTTGGGTAAGAGTTCTAGATGCATAGGCTTCTGGTTTGCCTTCTTGAAGAATAACTGCACGAGGACCAATTTTGAAGCATCAAAGGAAAGAGTTACTGGTTTGTTGACATCATAGTATCTTAATGTAGGTGGGATGGCAATTTTCTGGATCTTCAAATGCTTTCTGGTGCTGTTCTAATCAAGATCATGTAACATTTTTATGTGTTAGCTTTCTCAAAGTTGCTGCCAACTCACTAAAGTCTGGTAGAAATTTGCCTAAGTAGTTCAGCATACCAAGAAAATGTTGTAAAGCTTGAACATTACCTAGTGCTGGAATATCTGCTTGCTTGGACAGGTCTGGTCTCAAACCAATCCTAATAAACAAATGACCTACCTATGTAACTTCTGGTAGTCTGAATTTGTACCTTAGAGGATTGAGCTTTAAGTTCACTTCACATGCTCTGTCTAGAAATCTCTTAAGAGTTCTGTCATGCTCTGCTTCACCATTGCTTCCAACCAATAAATCATCTACTACTATAGCACAAGGATAACCTGAAAAAAATTGCTCCATTGCATGCTGAAAGACTTAATTTGCATAATTTATTCCAAATGGCACCCTGACAAATCTGTATCTTTCAAATGGGGTACTGAAAGCAGTCATTAATGAAGATTTGCGATCAGGCATCACTTGCCAAAAAGAACTTTTTGCATGCAAGACAGAAAAAGAGTGGCATTTGGTATTAGAGCAGTGACCTTTCGACTGTACACATAGGATGATGTGGTCTCTTTAATGCTTTGTTCAAATCTCTTGAGTCCATGCATATTCTGATTTCCTCTGAGCCTTTTTGTGAGTGGCTACCATAGACAACACCCATTCAGTAGGTTCTATAAATGGACAAATTACACCTTGCTGCACCATTTTATCTAAATGAACTTTGCCTTTATTCTGCATAGCTATCAGAACTTTCCTTGCTGGTCTGACTACTGGACTGACCTCTGGGTCTAACTTTATAGAATAAACAACTGGAAGTTTGCCCAACTTGTCATCAAAAACATCAGCATACCCTGAAAAAATAGTGTTAATGAAGCTGGAACTCAGACATGTGCTTATTTAATGAATTTCTTTGGTAAAAGAAAGCAGATTCATTCTCAAACTGTCTCTGACATGCAATAATGACTGCACAGGTATTTTAACTACATAGAATAATAAGCTATAACAGTTTTTGGCCACATAACAGGAAAGCACTACAAAGCCTTCAGTTTGAATTCTTTCACCTCCATAAGCAACAAGTTTCACACAACTGGCCACATTTAGTTGCTCACCAGCTCTTACCTTAGCAAATGTGTATGCTGACATAACATTACACTTTGAACCACTGTCTACTTTGAGCTTGGTGGATTTACCATTGATCTGGACAGTAAAAAATATTTTTTTCCAATAAATAAACTGCATCAATCTTTTCATCAATTACTGATGCACAATCCACACAGAAAGTACACTGCAGCTCTACTTGATCAATTTGCTTTTTCAAATGACCCTTCTTTATAAGAGTGTGGGGCTTACTTGATTTGCAAAACCTTTGAAAATGGTTCCATTTTTCACATTGTGGCATTGCTGACCACATGCTAAGCATTGTTCTCTTTTAGACTCATGGTTAGCACCACAATCGCGACATTTAACAATAAAGCCTGATTTAGTCCAAAAATAACAATTCTAACAGTGAAGCGATCGTGCAGCAAACATGAACGGTAGACCATAAAATCTTTTATTGCACAATAGAACAGTGGTGAGCTTATTTGTTTTACTAGATTTGGGTTTTGATTCACCCTTGTACTGCACTGAGCATGCTCTATTTATTGAGCTAGTCTTGGAATTTGCTAGAAGACTACAGGATCTCACAGGAAAACCCACAGGGGCTGCAGCTGCCATGTGCTTAGACCTGCTTCTTCTTGCCACGTGCTGCATACTGTCTACATTTGCTCTGGAGCCTGCTGAAACCATGCTCTTATCACTTGCAAGCAAATTTGCGTGCCTTTCTGTAACTTCATGGAGTTGACAAATCTCAATAGATTACTCAGTGTTAAACCACTGTCATGAAGCAAAATCTTTCTCACTGCAGCACCATTAATACCACACACAAGCCTGTCCTTTATTAACTCATCTTTTAAATCACCAAATTTACACATTTTAGCTTTGTTTCTCAGGTCAGTAATATAAGCTGCAAATGTTTCTCCTTGCTTTTGATCTCTTGTAAAACAAATGCCTCTCGAATGTAACATTAGTCTGGGGGTTGCACATTTCTCTGAATTTGCATTTCAAACACTCAAGGTCTTCCCTTGATTCAGCCTATACAACAATATGATGATTCTCCCCTTCACCTTCATATACTACTGGTGCATATACAAATGAACCTGCTCTTTTAATGGCCTCTGACCCAGCTAGGTTTAGCAAAATGAATGCCCTGGTGTGTGTATCTTTGTCAGAATAAGCTGCTTGTATGAATATGTTGCACTTTTGCTCAAATATTTTCCAGTTCTCCTCAATATTCTGATCAAATATAATTGATGGTTTTCAAAAGCCATCTGCCATGCCAACACATTATAGTAAAACACAATGCAACCCAAGTCCACTTGTAACTACACCCAATAGCACAACAAGCCTCTGAATAACTGAACTTTGTGAAATAAGTTTCCCAGGCACAACAATACTCTTGAACTCATCATACTCTAAGAAATCACCTCTTATCAGTGTAAGAAACATTTCAAAATAACTACACTGTGTGAATAAACTGGGCAGAAAAAGCTCAGAGTATGAAACATTTGAAGTAACGGCACTTTGCAAATAAACAGTGCACAGCACACTGAAACTTCCCAAAAATGGCTGTACTTTGCTAAATAACTCTGCACTGTGAAAGAAACACTTTGTAATGGCTGCTCTCTGCAAGTAGAGACACCCAGCACAAGAAACATTTTGAAATGACTGTATTTTGACTGCACTTTACAAAATAGTTGTACTTTGCTCACAATAAACTCTTCTGAATAAATGCACAGTAATAAACATTCACTGTAAGCACTTTTACATACTTTCAGGTGCTTTGAATAACTCTAGCTATGTTCTGAATAACTTCAATCAATGCAAAATAGTAGTTTATGCCAAAACACAGTAATTTGCCAAATAAACATGAAGTTGCCTTGCTTTATTTATGCTTATTGTGCCCTTTTTGCCCTTATCTATATTCATTTTGCTCATTTAGTCTCTTTTGCCCATTGGACAGCCAAGGTGGTGCAGCAGTTAGCGTTGCTGCCTCACAGCAAGAGGTTTTCCAGTTCAATCCTCGGCTGGGGTGCCTTCTGTGCAGATTCTGCATGTCCTCCCTGTGGTTGTGTGGGTTTCCTCCGGGTGTTCCAGTTTCCTCCCACATCCCAAAGACATGCTGTAGGTGGATTGGACACTCTAAATTGGCCCTAGGTGTGACTGTGTGCATGTGTGTGCCTTCTGTGGAAGGTTGGGCACCGGGCTGGCAACTTGACACCATAAAACTCCACTGCCAATCATGAGTGGACAGGTGATCTGCTGTGGTGACCCCTAACTGGGAAAAGCCAAAAGAAGAAGAAGAAGGCTCTTTTGCCCATTATACTTTCTTGTGCTCATTTTAACTCTAAGTTTTGCATTAAACATGCTTGTTTTGCAATTCTGAGGTAATTCTGAACCCTTTATGTGTTTTTCTAATAATCGTTTTATCAAATATCTTAATTTTGAACATTTTGTTTAATTAAGAAATTTGTTTATGATACTTATTTGCTTAATAAAGTATTTCTGTGTGTTTGCTTAATAATGCATTCTGTGCCCTTGTATTGCTCCATTTTATCTTTTTTATAAAATAAATAATTTGTGCAAGTTTTCATTACCTTTAGCTTGCTTCTGGTAATTTTTTGTACTCAGTTCACTAAGTTAACCGTCACTGTTAACTCTGCACCTTGTGGCTCTAAAAGGCAGTTTCTGGAATCCCGGTTCTGACACCATGTTGTTTGTCTAGTCAGGATGAAATAGACAATGTTTGTGGGTTCTGTTCAAGCAGCTTTATTATGTACAAATACATTAGAAATGAGGCTAAGTAAATTTAACTTATAAACAAACTAGCTATCACACACATATATATTTACTTTCTGGCTGCACTCTCAAAATGGCATTGAAGCTAGTATGTGCTTGCTATTTATATGCACGTGCTGTCCTTGGAAATGCTTCTTAAACGTACAACACAGCACACTATTCTACACTATCTATGCTGACTAGAGACCTCTGCATGTAACGCAAGCACCACAGCACAAGTCTGACTTACTGTCGGACAACACTTTATAAGTGATGACATCAGCAGTGTCTGTTGAGAGGAAGATGGTAATAGCAGTTTCAGACATGCTGGTGTAAAATGCTTTCTCTAATATCAAGCAAGTGCACAAACACACATACACAAGTTGACTGCAGTGGGAACAGAATCCTTACCTATCTATCTACACCAACTAGAAACCTCTGTATTTAAAGCAAGCACCACAGCACAAGCATGACTTGAAGAGTATCAGGCAACGCTTTATAAGTGATGACATCAGCAATGCCTGGTGAGAGGAAGATGGCAATAGTATCTGACATGCTGGTGTAAAATGCTCCTTGTAATGTCAAGCAAGTGCACACACACACACACACACACACACACACACACACACACACACACACACACACACACACACACACACACACACACACACACACACCAGTTGACTACAGTGAGAACAGAACCCCTACCTATCTAATTACATGGACTGGAGAACTCAATACATTACGCGAGCACCACAGCACAAGTCTGACTTTTACAAGGCTGCAGGACAACTTATAGTAGATGACATCAGCAGTGGATGTTGGAGAGAAGATGTTGGGAGGCCTGCATAGAAAGGATAGCTAGCCATGTCTGACTGTCAAGATATTAAAGTTCTGAATGCTACTAGATTGATGAGTGTGCAATGTGTAGTATTTGGTGTTGTATTTCCAATATACATAATGTGCGGCTTAGCTCAAACATGGCAAATGTATAAATGTCATGTAATGTACTTCTTTGAGAATCAGTGCATCAACTACACCTGTAAATACCTGTATGTGTGTAGCACATCTGCAAAACACATTGCTTCACCCAGCATATGCTGTCTGTACATCAGGGTTCAAGTCCCACCTTTGTATTTTAAGGATGACATCTAATAAATACTGATCACAAGGCTAAAACAAGTTTAGCTTTGCTTATCTCATTTGTGAGATACTTACCATTGCACAAACTTGGACTAGTAGCCCACATAAGGAGCAGACAGAACACCTGCAGACTGGAAATAGACATTCTAAATATCAAAAATGATACACTGTTGCATTTTTGCTTTCCATCATGCTAAGTGATGTGGCATGGCTGTTAGAAAGCTTCCTCAAAGGTAACCTGACAAGGCAAAGAGAACAGGGCAGAATAGTCTGCAACTCTTCTGGCTGTGGGTTGGCTCAACCCAAGAGGACACAGGGGAGAATACAGGATGGATTGCAATCTTGCTGTGGGAGGCTTAACCTGACAAGACACAGGGGACAGGACAGGAGAGTTGGCAGTTCTGCTAGGCGTGCTCAACTTGACAGGGAACAGAGCAGGGAATGTTGCAGTGCTGCAGTGCTGCTGAGATGGGGGAGTTCAACCTGATGCAAAACATTCGGAAAGGTTTGGACAGGTTCTAGTCATTACTTTGGGGGGACTCAACTTGACAGGAAATAGAGAATATGATCGGGGCCAGTTACTGTTGTACTGCGTAATGTTTGCAACAGCATTTCATGTGCACAGGGACTGCATGAAATGCTACAAGGGATATAAGGCCTCCAGTACACCAGTCACATGAGGTGCTGTAAGCACAAGTCCAGCAGACAGTGAGTATGATTAACATGCTCACTGCTGCCACACTATGTCATGGTATTGGGGCCCTATTTTAATTCCACAACTCAGAATTGCGAGTCCTGGATTATAAAACATGTAGAAAAATGCAGAACAATGACTGTTGAAAAATGATGCTCTCCATTTAATGCTGTTCTCGCAAGCCCCACCCCTGTACCTCTGGAACTTATTTATACCATTTCTGAGATCACCAGATTAAAGGAAACACTCTGGGAATGTGCAGTCTAGGACCTGGCATACATAAGTCTGCATTTTCACAGGTAAGGTTCACATATAAGTGGTAGCTGCCATGCAGACCATTTTAAGCTTATCCAATTTCCTTTTCAAAGGTGAGAAGCAAACCCTGTACCTTGTGTCTATGAGATAAATACCCAAACTATTATGCCAGCCCCTAATGAGTGGCTTTCACTCATTCAGTCTCACTGTTACAAGTCTCAGAATATTGAACAGTTACCCATGCTATCAGAATGGCTACAATATGTAGCCACTGAAAGGGGGCTGAGGACTATACTGAGTCAAATGCTGGCATGGGCAGTCATGCAAAAACACACCAATCAACATGTATAATCCATGGGTGTATATCTCTTGCCTTCAGACTGAAGGAATGGCAATGGCTGGAAAAGTTCACCACAAAGAAGGATTTGCTTCTACATGCCTTACACACAAGACATGTGCATCCTTGAGGAGGGTAACTCAGGCAATTCCTTATATGACCAGGTATACCAGGGTCTGGTGCAGCAGTGGCGTAGCTAGCGTTTGTGCCGCCTGGAGCTGTATTTGAGTTTGCTGCCCCTCCCCCCTCACAAAATTCATGGTCAAATGCAGCCCCCATACACAGCCCTCCCCCTGGAGCCATTCCAGTGTCCCATTACTTGACTGTTTCTCCCAATTTACCATAAAAACTGTAATGTGCATACTGCTTTATGCTTTACTTCTACAATGATTATTTGGATTTCGTTTAAAACTTTTATTTTACATTTTATAGCACACACAGTGATAGACATCTGCTAAACAAAGTAATACAGTCTCACAATGAAAACAGACTTATCATTGAAACTTCTCTGCCCTTGAAACTCACATTAAATGAAACAGCATTGAATCCCACATTCAAAGAAAATGCATATGGCCAGTGGCAGATGGCAGATAAAGTTTACCTTTGGGCTGTTTTCAAATCATAGACCCTTTGCACACATATTTAAGACCATGCAAACAATCATGTGTTCTTTGATTCACCTTCCTGATTGTATTAAATTATATTCCTTGTATAATACAGCACACTTGTTAGAGCATGTTTTAAAGTTATTGTTTTGAACATTTTTCCAGTAAGCAATGAGTGAAAATATATGAAAAAATAATAACAAAACTGTCCAATTCAGCATATTTCTTGGGTTACTTGAGTGGAGCTTTACTTGCAGATATGCAGCAGTCCCATCTGGGCGGGGGCTGAGATTGGCTTGTATGCCAGACAGAGGTCACCTTTGAGGAGTCTGTAGGAGACTGTGTAGAGGGACAGCGCTTTTACCCTATCTGTGTAGGGTAGATTTGAGGCCCTGGATTCTCTGGGTGAGGAATCTCTGTGAGCTCTCCAGCTGCGGTATGTGCTTTGTGAGATACATGCTGAAAGGGGTATTGCATTCAATAATCGGTCTTATAAGAGAAGAATACACTGATGTTAAAACCACTTTGTCCCTGGATGAGATACCTTACTAATGAGGTGGGCCATGTAGAAAGCTTTCCATACAACAGAGGCAATATGGTGGTCAAAAGTCAGTTTGCTATCAACCTGGGGTCCCAAGCCCCTCACTACTGATTGTGTGCTTAGTGCCTTATTATCACTGTGATAATTTGTGGGGACATCATTCTCCCTAAAAGGCATAACAACATACCCAACACTCTAGTCATAGGTGACTGTATAGTCAGGCACACTGATGTTCCACTCACCAGGCTAAACAAGGAGAAAGTTATTGTCAGCTACCTGTCAGGTGCCAGAATCTGTCACATAATGCACACACTCAGATCCCTCCACAACAAGTACAAATATGTCTGTCATTGTCCATGTTGGTGTGAATGACCTGAGACGTACCTCCCTGGACTACATGAAAAGAGACATGGAGGAGCTCTCTGATCTTGTAGCCAAGTCAGGTATGACCCTAGCCCTGAGTAGCATCCTGCCATCACCCAGAATGATACCACAGTACAAGGACAAAATGACTGACTTCAACAATTGGCTAAGCTTCTGGTGTCATTCTAAGGGGATCCAGTATCTGTCTGCCTGGGAGGACATGATCAACAGACCAGGATGCTTTTCCAGGGATGGCCTGCACATGTCGCCCTTGGGATTGTGGATACTGGCTAAGGCTCTTGCCACCCCTATAGAGCCTTTTTTAGGCAGGGTTCAAATGACAAATTCACTACCGTAACAGATACAAGCAAGCAAAATCTGAGGGTAATGCTACTCAGTGCTAGAAGTCTAAACCTCAAAATGCATTCACTCAAGGCACTCCTTAAAATGGAGAACATCGACATTTGTGCAGTGACAGAGACCTGGTTTAAGGCTCCAGAGAGTGCCCCTGCATTACCAGGCTATAATTCATACCACACTTTTCGGCCACCTAACCTGGACTGAAACACTAAAGGTGGAGGCGTGTTGTCCATATTCATTAAGGATATCCACACCTCCATGCTAGTTGCTCAGCATAATGCATCCGAGATTATCCAAGTGCAACTAACTCTGGGCAACTCTGCAATCCAAATTGTAACTTGCTACAGATCCCCCACCATGCCCCAGGATTCCCACTCCTCATTTCCTGATACACTGGAAAATATTAGGGTACAACCCAACACCCTAATAATGGGTGATTTCCACTACCCCACCATTAACTGGGAAAACTACTCATGTACCAATTCTTTTGCTCAACGTTTTCTGGAATTCATAAATTCCAACGCCTAGGATCAACTTATCCACACCTCCACCAGGGGCAGCAATATCCTAGACCTGGTCATTACCAATATGGGCGACCAGTGTTCCACACCAGAGGTCAATTCTTCGTTGGTCAGATCTGACCACAAGCTAATCATCCTAGACATCCACATCCCGCCCCCACCCCCCATTAGGGAAACCACCGTAAAACATTTCCCCAAAATCAGCTTCACACTTCTTAAGACAGAAGTGGCAAACTTCACGACACCCATGCAGACGGACAATAGAGGTACAACTTCTGAATCCTACACAAATGCACTTTATAAGCACTTACAAGAGTGCATAGATCATGCTAACCCTAACAGAACCAAGATGCTATCCTCCAAAAAAAGGAAGCCAATCTGGTGGTCCCCTGCCATAAACAAACTCTACAATAGAAGAAAGAAACTGTTGTAAAAAAAGAGTAAAATCCCATGATTGGAGGAACTCCCTGGTCAGCCTCAGTAAGAAGCTGAGATCCCTTATAAAATCCTCCAAAGCTAGTTATGAAAACAAAATCACCACTGATTCTAAAGACAACCACAAAGCATTCTATAGCATGTCAAGAATCTCAATGGCAGCACTCAGATCTGCTCTGAGTTACAGCACAATGGCACTAAATATACAGAACCAACTGATATTGCCAACATAACTTTACCCCCCTCTCATCCCTAAAAGGCCCATCGCTATACCGGAAGAATGCAAAGTTCCTGTAATCATGGCTGCACAGGTAAAAACCACACTCTCCAAAGTCAAGAACACAGTATCTATGGGACCTGACAACATCCCAGGCTGCGTTCTACATGAACTACAGAATGAACTGGCACCCCACCTAAGCACCATGTTCAATCATAGCCTCACCTCAGGCTTTGTGCCCACTGAATAGCACACAGCAATGGTTATCCCATTCTAGAAAGGGGGAGCCACCATAGACCCCAGGAACTACCACCCCATGGAATGCATCATCATGGAACTTATAAACAAAGACATTGGTAATCTCCAAACTCTGGACCCCACCCAGTTCAGGCTTGTAAAATGCAGATCATGTCTCTTAAACCTGATAGACTTCTTTGAAGCAGTCACCAAAGCCATAGATGAGAGTAAGGTGGTTCACACAGCCTATCTAGATCTCTCCAAGGCTTTTGATACCACCCCCACTCTGGAATTATAGATAAACTCACTAAACTAGGTATAAATCCCTATGTCACAAGATGGGTTGCCAACTGGCTCACTGACAGAACCCACACTGTGAAAGTAGCAGACTCCAAATCCGTCTTCAGACCAATGACAAGTGGAGCACCACAGGGTTCAGTCCTGGGTCCTCTCCTGTTTGGTATCTACTTTTCTGAAGTACAGACTAACACAGAAGGCCTTTGGTTAATGAAGTTTGCAGATGACTCCAAAATAACAGCCATAATCAAAACTCCTAATGATGCAGACAGCCTACAAAAGGGCCTCACTGAGACAGATGCCTGGTGTCAAAGCCATGGCCTCAAGCTCAATGCCAAAACATGCATTGTCATCCCCTTTGGTAAAGGAAAGTGGTAGTCTACTTAACACTATAAGTGTGATAAGAGACCTTGGGACTCAGGTGGACAGTAGTCTCTGCTTTGATAATCAAATCGCCACAGTAGTCAGAAAATCTTTCTAAGTGGCACACCTCATCACAAAAAGTTTCTCAACCAGGAAAAAAGAGGTCATTGTTCCCCTCTACTTGTCACTCATTAGACCCATTATAGAATACAATGCCCCTTTTGGTATGTACCTCACAAGACATCTACAACAACTGGAAAGGCTGCCAAAATACCTCACAAAGAGGATTACCAGCCTCAAATAGATGCCCTACGCAGACCATCTCAAAAAACTCCAGCTTTACTCTGTCGCATATCGCCTACTCAGAGGTGATCTCTGCCTAACATACAAAGCTATGTCAAATCCAGAGCTGTTGGACATGCTCCACTTAAAGAAATCCGAATCCTGCCGAGCTACATGATCTAGGGACCTAAGCCTTGTCACCACAATAAACAGAACATGCTGGAGGGATAGATTCCTGTCCCAGAGACTTCCCATACTCTGGAACAAACTACCTATCTATATCAAACAAAGCTCCTCAATAGCACTCTTCAAGAAAAATCTTGATGATTGGATGGGAAAAATGAAATTCACCCCGGGGATCACCTCTGTGGCTCTGCTCGACAGGGGCACAGGAAAATCATTTTCTTGGGTGGCGAATGCCAGGGTACCTTTTTGGCTAGGCTTATATAGGCCCTAGTGCCAATAGCCTAGTACCTACCTATGAACCTATGCATTTTTTGGCACTCAGTTTGTGGCCATGTTTCTGGCACCAGTCATTTGTTTGGATGAGACCCTCTTGGAGGATGTCCACATCACCAGGGGAATTGATGACAGCACTCAGCTTGTAGTCATCTGCAAACTTGGTCAGCCATTGGCCACTAGATTTGGCCTGTACCTCTGAGAAGCTTATCCCAAACAGCAGAGACCCCAAGATTGATCCCTGGGATACACAGCTTGTTACGGGTTTGCTACTTGAGATGGTTTCCCTTATTTTGACTAGGTGGGATATATCAGTGAGCCAGTTTGCTACCCATCTGGTAAAAAAATATTGATTGATGCCTAGTTGAGAGAGTTTATCTATTATACCTGAGTGGAGAATAGTATCAAAGGCCTTGGCCAGGTCAAGGTAAGTGGTGTGCATTGCTTTCTCCTTGTCTATAGCCTTGGTGACTGTCTCAAGAAGTTGACCAAATTTAACAGGCATGACCTCCCCTTGACAAAATCAAACTGTGTGGGATCAAGGTCTGGAGGTTGCCAATGTCCTTGTTAATGAGGTCCATGATAATCTGCTCCATCCCCCTTGCAAATCAACCTAGTTAGGCTGATGGGTCTATAAATTCCTGGATTGGTGGACACTCCACCTTTGTGCAAAGGGATGACAGTAGCTGTCCTCAACTTGCCTGGGATGAAGCCAGTACTCAGGTTTTGGTTGAATAGGGTGCCTAATGGTGTTGCAAGTTCCTACCTGAGTTCATGTAGAATGCAGCCTGGGATGTTATCAGGTCCCATGGAGGCTGTATTGTTTTGCCTTTGAGAGGGCAATGATGACTTGCTCCCTAGAGATAAGGAGAGGGGGGCAAGTACAGGGGTGTCCTGTTTTACTGATGTGGGGGACAGAGGAGTAATGTTTTCACTGAACCTGTCTGCCAGCAGGTTGGCTGTATCTACAGGCTTTGTGTATGTGGTGTCCTTGAACGCCAGTTTTGAGAAGATCTGGGTGCTTCCCTTGAGATTGTGGACATATGTGAAGAAAGCCTTATGACTGTCTTTAGTAGATATGACCAGTTTGGACTCAAAGTTTTCTTTGGAGGATTTCACTAGTGCTTTTATTTGCTTGTTCAGGCTAAGGAGAGATTGCTTCCAACTAGACACCTGCTCCTTCTTGCTCCTGGACAGCAATTTTTTCCTTTTATTATAGAGTTTATTTATTGTAGATGTCCAGCAGACAGGTTTACTCTTCCTTGAGGTGGATAATTTCATCCTGTCTGGTATTCCTGATTCTATGTAGCTATATAAATGCTCATATAGTACTTTGGTGTAAGTTTGGACATATGTGCCCATTTCTGTGGAGGGGGGAGGGGGCTGTGAAGCTGTTTATACCTTCCCAGAGATGGTGACTTCAAAAGTGAGTGCTTTGTGTTCGGATCTTACCAGGGATGATGACACTATAGGGATGCTGCAATGGTTACTCATGTTGATTAATACAAAGTCCAAGATATTTTCACCTCTTGTGGGGCTGTCAACCAACTGGTCCAAGGCATTTGAATTGATGAAATCAAGGAATCTCTTTGCATTTGTGTTTTGGCATGAGTATTTCTTCTAATCTATGGTTAGATAGTTAAAGTTGCCCAGGATCAGGGTAAAGGGTTGAATCTTGATATATTTGACGAGGTCTAGATAGGTGGAGTGGGCATCTTGAGTCAGAGATGGAGGCCTGTAGCTAGCTGTGATTTGAAAGGGTCTTGTCAGTTGTTAACTGCACCTGGAGTATTTCCTGTGCATCATACTGTTTGACCAGCCTAGAGGTATGTATGTCTTTTATATATATTGCAACTCCACCTCATTTTGTTTTGCAGCCCATGGTTTGGGGTCTGAATGAATGATAGGATGAGTAACCTGGTATGGCTTGGGTGCTCTCTGTAGCTTTGAATCAGGTTTCTGTGACTGCACAAATGTCAGCTTCTTCCAGCATTAAGAATGCTTGCAATGAGTACAGTTTCATATTTAGACTCCTAGAATTTAGCAGCATAACCTTTAATTTACGTTTTGATTAAATTTTCATGTTGGTACTTTTGAGCTCATGGCATTGACTAAAAAAAGGCACTATGGGGGAGGCAAGAGCCTTTGCCAGGAGCCTGAAGCCCAAGGGAGACAGATGCAGGCCATCTCTGGCAAAGCATCATGGCTTGTCAGTCATGTCATCCCAGGCTGTGAGGTACTGGATCCCCTTTGAATGACACCAGAAACTAAGCCAGTTGTTAAAGTCAGTCATTTTCTGTTTGAATTGCGGAATCGTTCTGGGTGACTGTAGAATGCTGCTTAAGGCTAGGGACTAAAAATGGACTTAGCATGACCAACAATAAACAACTCTTTCTTAGAATCTCACATTTATTGAAAATTCATCTGGCAATTCATTAAACTGCAAGGCATGTGTTGAGATCCATATTCAGGCAGCATATGTTGAAGCACTAATTAGCATCTTTGTGAACCACACTTCTCAACTGTACAGTTGTTTGCAGAATACCCAGATTTAGGCCTCATATTTCTGGTCCATTTTTCATAAAATTGTGGTTTTCTGGTAGATTAGTGGCAAACCATTAAAGATTTAAGTTAGAAAATAATGACATACATTTGAGTTTCATATTTCATATCCTTCAGAAAATTCATGCTAATGTTGTGTCTTTCGGCTTTTTCCCAGTTAGGGGTCGCCACAGCGGAACTCCGGTCCGCTAATGATTGGCAGTTGATTTTTACATGCTGAGTTGCCGGCCCTAACACACAACCTTCAACGAAGGTAAACCCATTATTCTATCAACTTTCTAAGTTTGTAAGAGCAAATATTTAAAAAGTATTCCTATTTCTGGGCCTTTGCTCCACTTTCATTTATGACTTTTCCGGATTTCTTGCTCTAAGAGCTTGAGAGGTATGAGAAGGGTACAGGGATCTAAAAGACAAATGTGCAATGCATTTGCTGACAGACCAATGTATGAACTTATCCCTTTTCAGGGGCAGCCTAGGAACACTGTCTGATGAAGTGTCTTGATCAGAGTCACACAGTGGACAAATAAAGACTGAATGAATCAAACCCTGCCCTACAGAAGCAACTCATACTGTACTCATCTGGACTAACCAACAGACAGACTGTTGTAGCCCAACACAGTGAATTTCAAAGCTGAGTACCTTTAAAAAACAGTGTTAATTAAAATGTATTCACAGTTAAAATATTAACATTCAGTTTGTATACTTCATGCTGTCCAGTTTATTCACAAGTAATAAACACACTGTCAACAGTCAATAAAACAAGGAAACCAAGGATCATACCCAAAGAACATGGCCCATATGATGATCATAGGATCATAGGAATTTACTGGGCTATCAAGCCTGAGGTAATTTTAAGCTTAGACGTTTATCACAATCAGTTCCTTCCTTTATGCCATAACTACTGTAGGTTCTAGGAATCAAGCATTTATATACATGCATATACAATCATCAATTACAGCCATTTGCATGACCGTACACCTCAGATATCCATTTAACAATAAGTGACTGGATACAGTCAGAAATAATGGCAAACAAATGTATCTCAGTTCTCTACAGTCAAACCATACTTTGGAACCCACTGTAACAGTCCTCTGCCCTCTCAGCTTCTTAGCTCAAATCAGAAGCAAAGACTTACAAATCAGGAACAGATTTTAGATGATTCTCTTATATACTTAGAAAGTTTCTTGAATATAAAACTTTGTATTAGCAAGCATATCCTGAAGGATGTAAAGTTTCAAACTCATGCCTGTCATTATTTAATGACTGCAATCCACAACAATTTGTCAGAAAGCCACATATTTTACAAGAAATGGACAAAAATGCCTGGCAGCTTTCTTTGATCAAGAATTCTGAACAAAACCAAAAAATTACAGGGATAATGGCCTACATTTTAAATACCATTTTCTTTTATCTGTTTGCTAACCAGGGAAAATCAGTGTACAAAGTGCTCTTTTCATGGGGTGATCCAGGAGCACCATTTGAATAACTTGCTCAAATGTACACAGTAGATAAGTGGAGGTGGAAGGAATCAAACTCTGCACTTTTGCCTACAAGAAACATCTTACTAATCTCAGAGCTTTAAATGCCAAACAACTCTAAGTAACTTGAAATGCATTTTCTGAATAACAACTAAGATTATATTTATTTCATTTATTTGACATTTGTTGACTGGGTTAGTCCAACTGAACTGTCGCCCTTTTACAGTGGAGGTTATCACATATGCAAAGCATGGTACAGTATTAAAAAAGTTAGTACAGAGTTTACAATTAATAATGTAAAGGCACCAAAGTTATATACAAAGTTATACAATCTTATCAAAAACACCGTCACTAAGAATGTAGCTATATAGCAACATAGAAAACAAAAGGAATATGTGCAAGCATTTAACCACTAGTTATTTAGTTAACAATAGTTTAGTCCTAAACATATTAGTGTAAACAGAGTAGGAAGTCCAAGGTATTTACAAGTCAGTTTCACTGTTATGGTTGTTGAGTAAGGGTGAGAAAAAAAGGGGGAGATGTAAATGGGAGACAGCTGAAGAGGTGAGGGTAGACAGTTAAGGAGGGTGTGTGCAGTGGCAGGTCCAGGTGCTTCTTAGAATGTTTTTGGTAACAGTTTTGAATTGTTTTGGTTGCTTAATACTTCTAATATCCAGGGAGAGTTTGTTCCAAGAGAGGACAGGGGAGTAGCTATAAAGGTTTTGTCCTATTTTGCTTTTTGGTTTGTAGATTTTAAGTAGATTTTGATCTGTGCTTCTGAGAGTCCTGAGAGATGTGTAGAGGGAGACAAGTGAGGAGATGTTGGGACAGAAGGAGGACAGATGGAATTAATGATCTGAAGCTGCGAGAGAAGTAGCTGGTGGGGAAATTCTAGCCATTTCAAGCTGTTAAGAGAAAGATAGTGATGAGATTCATAGATTTGATTTGCAGCGAATCGGGCAACTTTATTTTAGATAGTTTCTAATTTTGTTAAGAGAGAGTTCTGAAGGTTGGTGAGTATAATTGCTAGCATATTGACTGTCATCCTCAGTGATTTTATCAGAAAATGAAAATGCTAAGGAAGGTCTGGCAGTTAGGTCAGTGGATTAAGGTTCTAAGATCTTAATATGGTTCTTCCTGTAGTCAAGAGTACAGGGTTTAATTCTTTCTAGCTCTATTTGCCTGCTGCTTGACTTTGAAGAAGCCACTTAACCAGGTTGTGTTCCTGAGACTTGGTGAATAAAAAATATGAATGAATAGTAAATCTGTACTGGGGACTGGAGGTGGAATGGAGACATACATATCCATACTGGCCTGTACTGGGGACAGAAAGCAGAATGGAGACATGCACACTCTATCTGATCTCCACCTGTCCTGTGCAGCTTCCAGGCTGATGCAGGTCAGGCCAGCCAGCACCAGGACCTAGGCAGCTGCCTAGGTTGCCTTGTGGTAGATCCACCCCTTCTTATCACTCTAAGTTTATACATTTGGTATCATGGCACCATATTTGATTTTATCAGATGTATATACCATGGCTCTCAACAGGTTGACGTTCATTAGCATATCATTAGAAACTCATTAGAATACATACAGTGCTATTTCTCCTGTATCAGACATGCTACATGTGCCCCTAAACTGTACCTTGTTTGTGCATTGACATTCACCACACTAGTTTGTGAAATGGAATGAGTTCTTTGTTTTTGAATACCCCCAATGTCTATATACTATATAAAACAATTGTTTTTCTTAATTTTGTACCCCTCTGTTAGCTGCATCACCTTTTTTGTCTGCTTCTACTTAATTCTGTAATTATTGGCAGTTTAAATTCCTTGTCTTTGTCGACTGCACTGAGTCTGTTAACTACAGCACCCCTTATTTTTTTTACTAATACTCTGTGTTGTAAGTATTATCAGTTGCAACTGTTTGCCTTTATACACCTGGGCTGAATCTGAAATTAGTGCTTTGGGATCAGTTCTTAGAAAAGCTAACACAAATAAGTAAAATACGTATATATGTATATCTTTGTGCATGTATAAATATATACGTGTATACACACACAAACACACACACACACAATATATATATATATATATAAATTTGTTCTAAATGGATTAAAACAAAAAATAGCTGCACCACTGGGTTCTCTTTTTAACCACAGTCTAAGCACTGGTTTTGTACCTGCTGAATGGAAAACAGTAACCATCATCCTTTTACATAAAAGAGGCACCTCCACAGACCATGGGAACTATAGACCCATAAGCTTGACAAGCCTAATCTGCAAGGCTATGGAAAGAACAATCATGGATCTTATCAACAAAAATATAGGAGACCACCAAACGCTTGACCCACCCAGTTTGGCTTCATTAAAAGGAGATCCTGCCTCTTGAAATTGGTGGACTATTTGAGACAGCCACCAAAGCCCTGGATGAAGGCAGATCTGTGCATACTGCCTACTTGGACCGGGCCAAGGCCTTTGACATTATTCCTCACTCATGCATCACTGATAACCTCATCCAGCTGGAGATCAACCCATATATTGCCAGGTGGATTGCAAACTGGCTCACTTATAGAATGCACACAGTCAAAATTTGTGACTCTACCTCTACCAGCATACCCGTAACCAGTGGTGTTCCACAGGGATCAATGCTGGGGCCCCTGTTGTTTGTAATCTACTTCTCAGGTGTATTGACTAAAACAAAAAACCTATGGCTGACAACATTTGCTGATGACTGCAAACTGGGCTCAGTCATCAAGTTCCCAAATGATGTCAACATCCTACAAAAGGGACTTACACAAAAAAAACAACTGGTACGAAAGACATGGGCTAAATTTCAATACAAAAAATGCATTATCATTCCCTTCAGCAAGGGCAACATCCCTGCAGATTACCACATTAATAACAACATCCTAAGTACACAAGCAGTGGTGAGAGATTTGGGCACACAGGTTGAAAGCAACCATTCCTTTGACCACCACATCTCCACAGTGGTAAGAAAGATTTTCTATATCACCCACCACATTAGTAAGGGCATTGCATCCAGAACAAAAGAGGTTATAACCCACCTGTACTCCTTACTCATCAGGCCAACAATGGAGTGCAATGCTACCTTTGGCATGTACCTTTGCAGGCACCTGCAGCAACTGGAAAGACCTCAAAGGTTTCTTGCAAAGAAAATTCAGGGTCTTCAGCATATGTCATATGTTGACAGACTGAAATCACTGTCACTATACTCTGTGTCTTACAGACTACTCAGAGATGACCTCTGCTTTGCATTTAAAACAATCTCGGATCCTGCTTTAATGGAAATGCTACACATCTGTAAATCAAATGGTATAAGATGCACTCGCTGTAGGGAACTCAACCTAGTATGTGACATCAGCAGGATTTGCTGGAGAAACAGGTATGTCTCACAGAGATTATCTCTCCTTTGGAACAAACTTCCAATTCAGGTGAAGCAGAGCCCCTTGCTGACCCTATTTAAGTGTAAGTTGGATGATTGGATGGGAAACCACAAATTCACCCTGAGAGTTTCACCTGTGCCCCTGTTGGTCAGGGGCAGTAATTGTTAACTTAGTTGTGCTTAATACCTTGATATTCTTGGTAATGGGTTGTACTTTGTTAGGCTTGCAAGGGCCCTAGGGACATTAGCCTAGTAACCTCCTATAATCCTATGATCATATGTATATATGTGTGTGTATATATGGATCTACTGCATTACAACGAAAGTGCATTTCACCGAAAAGCAAATCAGCTGTTGTATAACATCGAAAGTATATTACAGCGAAAATTCAAATGGTAGAAATGTTTATGTTCAAAACTTATTTTATTGCGATGAGAAATACCGTCACCTATAAGTAATCTGCAATGCTTTCAGGAGGTGTACTTACGTACTACATTTAACAATGGCGGATTACTGCAGACTCCCACCTGGTGCACTAGGTCAGGTGTATCAAACTGGAACATCACAGCGTGGAGGTGAGATACTACAAATAGAAGGTTACATATACCATTTAGTGAAAAGGACTAAAACAAAGAAGAATTGGTGTAACCACAAAGTGTCAGAAAAGTGTAAGGGATGAGCTATCACTATCTCAGTAACTATGACGAAGAGTTGGTTAAATCTGTTGAATGTGACCATTCACGAGAGCCACAAGAAGTTGAAATATATAACATCTGTGACACTTTAAGCAGAGAGCAGCTTTATCTAGGGATTCACCATGTTTAATAGTGGATGACGCATTATAATTTTTACGCTTATCTGTTTGCTTAATTTGTACACATTTTTACTCAACTTTCAACAATTTCAGTTTCCCTGCACATGCAGTTACTGTATTGCAAACACCTTTAATTTTTGTTATGTGTAGCACTAGGGGTTGTCTGCAGTAATTCGCTAAATGTTTTTTTCTGTAAATTTAACGTCATGCAATTACGGTTTCAGTAAAATGCAGTTTCTGTGCATTAAATACGTTGTTTTTACTTTCGTTGTAATGCAGTAGATCCATGTATATATATATATATATATATATATATATATATATATATATATATATATATATATATATATATATATATATATATATATATATATATATATATATATATATATACACACACACACACACACACACACACACACACATACTGCACAGACAGAAAAAAGAGACATTGGGATGTGAGTTGAGAAAATCACCATATGGGGGCACGACGTGTCTCCCTACAAAAACAATTGTGTAGGAGTATTTGGTTATATTTTCATTGTCACTTATTGGAATTGTGATTTTCTGTAGGGTAGACCTTTTTGTGGTAATTAATCACTATCATTTAAACAAGATGCGGTTACTCATCATCAATCCAACTGGAGGTCAGAACTGATCCCTATACGGGTCTATATTAGTAGATCAAAGTTTCAAAACTTCGAATGTTCTGATATAGACCCCCCTATACATATAACACATAAATGTTAACTGCTGAGCCACTGTTTTCACATTTTTGTCTTAATCAAGAGTATCTATATTTGCAAACAGAATATGCAGAGAATGCACCAGTCATAAAATAGTGGTCAATTAATTGTTTTTAAGCGAATTACTTTATGGATGTCATTTCCTTTTCTAGTATTCACTTTTGTTCTTGTAAGTGTTGTTAAATTCTGCATGATACTCTCAAGATATGCCCTAGTGTTTTTGTCTTCTACTAGTTAGGCACACAATATTACTTTCTTTTCTTGCATTGTGAGCTGTCTCTGCAACTTAAGCTTTGTTAATTAGAGTTGGATTGCTTTTATTCTGCCAAAGCAGTTATTCTAACATTATATGTTTAGAAAACTCAGATTTCTACTCCGGATTTAACAAATTTTGTTTACAAATAAAATCCTTGAGCATAATTGTGACTTGTATTATTTGTTCTATGTCAGGCTTTATAATCATAATTCAACAAAAAAGGATTTTAAATGTGAAAGGTATCTTGATAAATAATACATCCTTTAAATGCCTAACACCAATCTGTTAACTGTACTTGAGCCTTTTTGTAGATCTTAGGCTAATGTATTTTAAGCTCATTTGTAAACAGATTGCAACCTGCTTCCCTCATAGCTGGCTGAAAAGGACTGTTGTGGATAGTATTTTGTACATTATGCCAACATTCACTCAGTAACTGGTTAGTTCCAGAGCGGATGGGGGTGTAATGTACAAAACAGCTATCATAGTTGGCCTTTTATACCATTTTAATAAATTAATTCATTGTGTCTTACTGATGCGTGTCACATATGTTTCAGACATTATTTAATCAACAGAATGCTGTCAGCATTTGTTACATATACCAGTAAATATTTAACTTTTTCAGCATTCCTTTGACTTAGTTGGGTTCCATGTTTGAAGTTCTTCTAGTAGTTTATTGCCTCAGTGTGGTAATCTGCGATAATTTATTTATTATGTTCATTATGGTGCTGCAACAGATCTTTTGTATTGCATTTTCTTGATAGCAGAAGTTGCTAATAAGCATGTCTAGTCTGATCTTTTATATGCCTTAACGTTCTACTGTCCCCTGTATTTCCAGCATATCTCTTTTCCACCTGCCCCATAATGTCTATGTCTCTGTATATTCCATGTCTGCAGTCCATTCTGGTAGACAATTCCATGGACCCCTGACCATCTTTGTGAACAGTATTTCTGAAGATTTAGGAAGTAGTTAGTCCCTACAATCTGCTATTTGTGCCCCTCCTTCCATTCAGTATTCCTCAGAATTACCCCCTCACATCTCCCTAACATGATATTGTGAACAAATATCACTCTCCCACATCTCTTCTGGTTTTAAATGAGCAGAATGCTAGGTATATTAGTCTCTGCTTATGTTCCTTCCCATCCATTCTACACATCTTTCTGGTAGCTTTCCTTTGAATTCATAGCTTTCGGCACTGCACACAATAATCAAAGTATAGGCTGACCAAAACTGTGTAGAGTGCAAACATTACCGCTTTGCTTCTGGAATGTGTTGTTCTATGGCTACATCTCAGCATTCTGCTTCTCTTGCTTCTGCCCTCCTACTCTGCTCTAACTAGTCCATTCCAGGTGTGATCAATACGTCTGAATTATTTTTCTGCTGTCTTACTATCAGTTCCTTTCTCCAGAGCTGATATTTTACACCAGGGCTGGCATGACCCACATGAAGTATTTTACATTTGCTTGCACTGAAAATCACTTGCTACCTTTCTGATCACTTGTTCAGCATTCCCAAATTCTTAACTAGACTCCTCTCTACCATCTTCCACTGCAGCACCTATCTTTGCGTCATCAACAAAGAAATCTTGCACTCATGTGTTCTATTCTCCTAAATGAAACATTCCTGTCATCCACTTTGGAAATTCCGTCAGCAAGTCTGGCACATTCTAAGAAAACTTAAGAATGGATTAACCTGTCATTGCTAAGCTAAAAAGGTGTGAGATATGTACCTAACCCACTTCCATGAAACTCATTCCTTATTGGCTCACCTTGTATTCTACTCTCTGTTTGCTTCACCTTTTCATGTCTGTCCTATACTTTCATTACTAGATTGTAACATGGTAAAAATAGATAAGCACTCCCATGACCACAAAGGACTTATAAAAAAATCATCTTTTTGTAGTCAGATGTTGTGCTATGAGCAGCAGAGAGCAATGTCAATGCACATGTACAACCAACAAGAAATGTTAGCTCTCGTTCTATGGCAAAAATGAAGAAAAAAACATTTGTATGTGCTATAGTATTGCCATCAGTAAATCAACTGAGCTAAATACAGACGAGTATTACCATGACAATTTACAACACTATTAAGCAAATGCCTTTATTCTGTTTTGATGGCTCTGTGTACTTAAGAAATGGTTTCTTCTATGTTAACATACTGAGTGGTATGTTCCATTTCCATGGGGGTCTTATGGTATTTTACACTGTTTAGTATTTATTCTGTAAATGTACTAAATTTCAGTGATATGTGTATTTTAATGACCCCCTTACAGTCTAACAGCTTCAGTGGCTCCCCTAACTGATGTGCTGCTATGCAGAATATGAGTGCAAGAGGATTAGTTTCCATTCCCTTAAGGCCTACATTTTTTCTTGCTATAAACAAAAAGAAACCACATTCCTTACCTAATTGTAAAAATGAAGAAAATCCATATTTTGTGCTAATAACCTAACAAACAAGTATGACATAAGATAAACATAATACATGCATGCAACAGCTTCCATGGCTCAGTGTTTTAATCCAACAGGTGTTGGAAGCTTGGGGTTGATAGGGTGGTGAAAGTTGATGAAGGATTGGAGGTAGGTAAAATGGTTAAGATGTTTACCTCACAGTCCCAAGGAACACAGTCTGACTCTCACCTTTGAAAGGGAAATTGGGTAGACTGAAAATGGCTCACAAAGCAACTAGTCTAGTGCTTACCTACAAGTCTATGAATCAATGTTCACTTTTCAGTCTTCAACATTGATTAAACCTTCCCATAAAAAGTGTTTTCTGATTACTTCACTATAAGTTCTTCTATGGTTTCACTTGGTAAGTTACTGGTCTAGAGAATATCAGTTAGAAAGACAGAGGCTCAAATCCTTTGAGGTCTACCTTGTATCAGTCTACAAAAAATAATTACGATGTGCTAAAACATTGGGGGGGCATTGTAATCCCCTGACTGTTATATATTTTTATGCCATTGTTCACTTTTCAGTCTTCAATACTGTTTTAACCTTTCTTTGAAATGTGTTTTCTGACAACTTCTTTATAACTTCTTCTATGGCTTCACTTGGTAATAGTCTAAAGAATATCAGTTAAACAGGCAGGTATTCAAATCATTGATGTTGACCTTGTATGAGTTTGAAAAAAATCTGTATCTAGCTCTAATCACTTACTATGCAAATATGGCATACAGTAAACATAATACACATGTGTAACAACTTCCATGGCTCATTGTTTTAATCCTCTGATTGTTATATGTTGTTTTACAATGTTCACTGCATTCCCTTCCCCTGTAATATGTTTTTTCTGGCACATTCATTACAAGTGCTTTTGTGGCATTCCTATCTAGTGCCCTAGCTCAGAAAGTATGAGTGACAAAGGCATGGGTTCAGACCCATTCAGGTATAGTGCTCTTCTCTTGTTATCGTGTGTTCAATTCCCCTGAAATGTACTAAACTGTTCCTTTTCCTATGAGTAATTCTGTAGTGTTGTTGGCTAATGCTCCCTTTCAGGGAACGTGAGTGACAAAGGCATGAGTTCAGATGCATTCAGGTATACCTAATATAAAATAATTATACATTGCACTATTTTACATTCCAATGATGCCTTCTTTATTTGCTAATTATGCATAAGAGCTGCATGGTTTGTCAAGTGCCTTATTATCAGTGGTTCAGCGATGTTGTGCATTAATGCAATCCTTAACTGTGTTTAATGTGCTGATCTCTGTTATCTACAGATCATGATTATCATTACACAGCTTTGAAATAAAAAACTATTTAAAGCACAAAAAAAAAAGGAAAATACATTCAGGTGCCATTCTCTTTTCTAGTTGTCATGTGTTCCATTTCCTTGAAATTCTTGTAAAATTATGTCAGGGAGGTTTTAATTGAATGTATTTATGAGATGCATCCACCATTGTTGAACTAAGAAGCTGAATATGAATTGAAATATAGGCTCCTATCCCACCTCCATCCTTCTCACTTATTATTTGCTCATCTTGTGTTCTACCCTCTGCTGCCTTCTCCTTTTCAGCTCTTTTTTGTACTCCAGTTTTCAGTTTATAATATGGTCAAATCATAGATAGATACAACACACACATGCCCATAAAGAGTCTATAAAAAGTCAACTTTCTATTGTCATAGGTTGTCTACAGTTGGCAGAAAACAATGTTGATGGCCATATATATCTACAGCAAAATGACATTCCATGTCCTGTGGCAAAAATGAAGGAAATAATTTGGTATGTGCTAATCATTCTCACAAATGAGCTAAGCATGATTGTGCATAGCAGTCTATAATAATGTACAATTAATGCCCTTAGTCTAACTCCTTTAATAACTCAATGTACTAATTCAATTATTTTTACTATGTCTATACTCTGATTGGGGGTTACACATCTGCTGGGATTGTATGTTGTTTTACAGTGTTCGGTGTTTAGTCTACATATGTACTATATTTCCTTGACATGTTTGTGTTCTAATCACTTTTACACTGACAGCTTCAGTGGCTCCCCCTTGCTAGTGCACTGGTGTGGAGAAATTCAGTATGGAAGTTATGGGAAAAATTCCCATGAATTTCTTTCTTTTTGCTATCACTCTACAAATGTGCTACATCTCCCTAATATGCATGCTGAATGACCCCTCTTTAGTTTGACTGCTTCATTGGCTCTCCCTGCTAGGGAAATGTGGAAATAGTGACATTGATGGGTTGATTCCCCTTAGGGTATCACATTTCCCTTTTTTTTAATGACAGTAACGTTATAGTGGGACATCTACGGTGGTGCAGCAGTTAGTGTTGCCACCTCACAGCAAGAGGTTCTCCGTTTCGATCTTTGGCTGGGGTGCCTTCTGTGCGGAGTCTGCATGTCCTTCCTGTGGTCACATGGATTTCCTCCGGGTGCTCCGGTTTCCTCCCACATCCCAAAGACATGCTGTAGGTGGATTGGACAATCTAAATTTGCCCTAGGTGTGAGTGTGTGCATTTGTGTGATTTCTGTGGAAGGTTGGGCTGGCAACTCAACACCGTAAAACTCCACTGCCAATCATGAGCAGACAGGTGATCTGCTGTGGCGACCCCTAACCGGGAAAAAGCCAAAAGAAGAAGAATGACAGTAACGTTATAGTAGAGGTCCATTGCTCACACACTGATGTTGTCAGGATTTGTACATGTTGGTATATCATGTTTCTTTCTATATCCCACTACTCCTGTGCAGATTTCAAATGATTCTACATTCACGTATTGTCATACCACATTTTCCATTCTACTTTTGGAACATACTTTGTTATGCAACTCCCTTTCTACTTGTTTTATGGCCATCTCTGTGGATTCTCTTAATGTAGTATAAACTCTACTACCTTAGCCATCAGTGTTTTGTTTTTCCTTTCATTGCACATTTCTGTGTATAAATATTGTTGTACATTACAACAATGTTATCAATCTTGGCATGTAAACTGGCCCCGACAACCACAGATGCAATTTCAGTGTTTACCTCTACTGCTCGTACTTAACTCCATCCATGAGATAATCTTGAATGATGTAGCCATGGGGCTGTGCTGCAGTGTTTGTCATACACACCAGTCTGGCTGCATGCATGTGTGATTTGCATTGCTGCTTTTTGTGCATGCAGTGCAAATAGTGCTGCTGCAGCACGGACATAGTGTTTCTGAATCCCAGAGCACATCTTTTGCAAGTAACTACAAATTTCTACACAGCCTAACAACCAGAGAGGAAAAAAGGATGTTTAGTGCAACTTCTGCCATAATACTTAGCCTGCCTCCCCTACCTGAATGCCTTCACATATACATATCAGTGGCTATCTTAATATTATGCATTAACAATAAATTACTATTACCCTCACAGTGGCTGTATTACCCTCAAATCTCGCTGTTTCATTTAATTTCCAGTCAAACATCCATGGCATAGTTGTTCATCTAAATGCAGGTAACACAAAAACACATGACATTCCTATAGTTTGATTGCAACAGAAATAATACTCATAGTCATCCAAGCTTTGACATCCAATTCACTATAATTTATGATGAATGCTCAATGTCCACAGAGGCAGTTAAAATCTTCTCAATGACGATCAAAATGAAATCTTATAGTATAGCTATTACACTATTCTGTTAACAGAATCAATACAAATATGTGCACAGATGTACTCACAGCACTATTTCTCATTGAACTGTCAAAATTCTATGACTGCTTTGATCATAACAAATGTCAGGACATCTATTTAAAACGTGTGGTCTAGATTTCATAAATATTATTTTTGTTTCACTCACGTATCTATGAAACTACTACATCATGGTAAAGGTGTCAGATTCTACCCCCTCTCATTATCTGATCAAAGCTGGGATAAACAAAGGCTCCACTATCAGATGTCATTAGCCCTCTCATTACTGCTCTACTAATATCATCATAAAATATCACTAATGGGGTACCCTGAGGGATGTGCATATGAGCATATGTCATAAGAGAGTGTTCAATACCTGCCCAGTGATAAATCTTAAAGTAAATTTGTCTGTTAAGCCAGTTTTCACATGAATTACATGACTTACCTTTCCATGCATGTAATGATCATGTAGTGGCTTAAAGGTTTCAGAGTACCCAGTGGCTGCACCCTTTATCTCTTTCTGACCACATGGTGTGTCTGGGTGGTGAAATGGCAGTGAAGCAAAAGACCAAGACAGCTGGAGGAGGCAGGAATAATAACCCAAACTCCTTAACACAAAAATGCTGTTTCTTCCTTCACAGCTCTCTTGCAACCAATAGAGATGGATTTGCAGCATTTAAAATCAACAGGGGAGTAAACTAAAGCAAAAGTCACAGGCCTTCATCACAGTTTCATAGGTTCATAGATTTGTACTAGGCTAATGACCACTAGGGCTTTTCTAAAGCTAGTCATGCATTCCAAATGTCTGACAAGTTATTATAATTTAGAAATACAACATCAAAACCTTTCTGAGCATTAATGCACATTAAATAAGCACTCTCAACAACTAGAAGAACTCACTGACTGGCACAAGAATTTAGAATTAAAAGTTGATGACATAGAAAATAGATCTCATAGATCGCATAGGTTAATAGGGTTACCAAAAGGAATGGAAAGAGGAGCGCCAGTGACTTTTATGTGGTGTGAGCTTTCAACTTTCCTGAAGGAGAGAACTCCCGTCTGAGTTATTGAGACAGCGCACTGTACCAACTCTAGTACATAATAGTCTTCCAAGACATTTCATCTCCTAAATGATATGGACAAGGAGAGGTCAAGCAAGTGGCTAGAGAACTTGGACCAAAGTGCCATGTCAGAAAGGCAGTAGTCCAGTTTGCACCAGATTACATCACAGCTCTATGCAATGAGTAGGTTTTCACTCCAGTTTTAAAGTGCTTCAAGGAGCTGGGCTTTATAGTACAACTCTGCTTTCCTGCACTCTTCTATGCCCAGAAAGGGTCACTTGCTTTATCTTTCTGCCACTTCTCACGAAGTGGCACTATGCCTTGAGATGGGCAAAGGGGGCCATTGCAATAATACTGCTGGGTCAGGCATTGAATTAGATGTAATGGAGAAATTAATCCAATCATCAGAGGCTAGGTGGAGCTTCCCTTGGAAGAAAGAGACAAGGGGCTTGACTGTCATGCAAGCTGGCACCACTTCTGTTTTTAACGCTCTTCCTCCACATTTCCTAGTCATCTACCTCAGTTTGCAATACAGCATCACAGTAAAGTTTTGCTGCCAGCAGACTTGTCTAAAAAGTGTTAGGGATTTTATTGGTTACAATTCCATATCAAAAGAACTGGAATTATTGGGGAAAGAACAATATTCTGAAGCTTTAGTTTAGGTTGTTTCATCTGTGACAGTGGGGCCTGGACTCAGCTGTGAAGAATCTAGTATCCTTTATAATGTGATATTAATAAATGGACTGTGACCCAGTACTACCTTGTAAGCCATGGACTGTCTGATAGCTGAGTAGGTTGTTAGTGCTTGACTTTGGGTGCCTCCTGTTAAGTATTGGTCTACAGTTGCAGGGACATCCCAGGTGCATGTTATGTTTATCAGCCTCAAGCTCACAGTTTATAAGGAAATGTTGCTTTTATTCTCTCTTTAATAATGGATATAAGTTTGCTTTTCCTATACCTTTTCTACATGAACAGTTGTACATGCATGTACGGTGAATATGGTAGTCCTGGCAATACACTCGCCAGGATTCACGAAGGTTCCGTGCAAGAATAAGTTATTCTTGCACGGAACCAACCATGTCCGTGTAGATTAGCAGCTCGCCTTGCATATTCATGAAGGTAGGCTGCTCTACTCCTAAACGGACATGGTCTGTGTGTACGGGCATAAAGGGTGTGTCTGAGAGCAGTACTCTCACAATACACACACCCCCTGCACTCAAGAATTGCCGAACGGCAATGTAAAATGAATGAAAGTCTCCACGGACACTTTAGTGTCTGTGGAGAAAATAACACACAGACTACCTCAGAAAAATACACATATATGGTAGAATGTACACATTCTGCCATATATGTGTGCACCATACACCAGAAAAGACTTGCGGTCCAGTAAAACGGCAGTATGACACACTGCATACCCCTTGCAAAATACATGTTCATGTAAAACCTGTCATTCTAAAAATGTTCTAAATTTCTAACAACAATATTTAAAATATATTCCTTATTTTTTTTTTCCTGTGTGCAATAAAGTTTAAGAGTAGCTGTGTGGGTTTGCCCATTGTGCAGCTATGCATAGCAGAGTTTAAACATCAAAAGAAGTTAAATAGAAATATACACAACAAGCACAGCAAGGCTTGTGTAGTGTAGTGGTTAGAGCATCTACCTAATATATAGCCAATCACGGTTTGAGCCCCACAGCGGCCCATATATCTTCATATATGAAACACAACTGTAATGTATTTTTATAGGTTCATAGGCAGGTACTAGGCTGTCCGCCCTGGGGCCTATACAAGCCCAACCAAAAAGGTACCCTGGCTTTTGCCATCCAAGAAAATTATTTTCCTGTGCCACTGTTGAGCAGAGCCACAGAGGTGATCCCCGGGGTGAATTTCCTATTTCCCATCCAATCATCAAGATTTTTCTTGAAGAGTGCTAATGAGGAACTTTGTTTGATATAGATAGGTAGTTTATTCCAGAGTATGGGAATTCTCTGGGACAGGAATCTATCCATCTGGCATGTTCTGTTTATTCTGGTGACAAGGTTTAGGTCCCTAGAGCATGTAGCTTGGAGGGATTGGGATTTCTTTAAGTGGAGCATGTCCAACAGCTCTGGGTTTGACATAGCTTTGTATGTTAGGCAAAGATCACCTCTGAGTAGGTGATATGCAACAGAGTAAAGCTGGAGTTTTTTGAGACGGTCTGCATAGGGCATCTGTTTGAGGCCGGTAATCCTCTTTGTGACGTATTTCTGCGGCCTTTCCAGTTGTTGTAGATGTCTTGTGAGGTACATACCAAAAGGGGCGTTGTACTCTATAATGGGTCTAATGAGTGATGAGTAGAGGGGAACAATGACATCTTTTTTTCTGGATGAGAAACCTTTTGTGATGAGGTGTGCCACATAGAAGGATTTCCTGACTACTGTGGCAATGTGATTATCAAAGGAGAGACTACTGTCCACCTGTGTCCCAAGGTCTCTTATCACACTTTCGGTGTTAAGTATACTACCGTCTATGTTGTAGTTCATGGGTACAGAGATTTTACCAAAGGGGATGACAATGCACTTTTTGGCATTGAGCTTGAGGCCATGGCTTTGACACCAGGCGTCTTTCTCAGTGAGGCCCTTTTGTAGGATGTCCACATCATTAGGAGTTTTGATTATGGCTCTTGGTGTTCCGGTCCAGGTTACAGGGCCGAAAAGTGTGGTATGAGTTACAGCCTGGTAGTGCAGGGGTGCTCTCTGGAGCCTTGAACCAGGTCTCAGTCACTACACAGATATCGATGTTCTCCATTTTAAGGAGTGCCTCGAGTGAGTGCATTTTGAGATTTAGACTTCTAGCATTGAGTAGCATCACCCTCAGTTTTTCCTTGCCTGTTCCTGTTACGGTGGTGAATTTGTCATTTGAACCTTGCCTAAAAGGGGCACTATAGGGGCGGCAAAAACCTTAGCCAGTATCTGGAATCCCAGGGGTGACAGGTGCAGGCCATCTCTGGCAAAGCATTGTGGTCTGTCGACCATGTCATCCCAGGCAGACAGATACTGGATCCCTTTAGAATGGCACCAGAAGCTTAGCCAATTGTTGAAGTCAATCATTTTGTCCTTGTACTGCGGCATCATTCTGGGTGATGGCAGAATGCTACTCAGGGCTAGGGTCATACCTGCCTGGGTTACAAGATCGGAGAGCTCTTCCATGTCTCTTTTCATGTAGTCCAGGGAGGTACATCTCAGGTCGTTCATACCAACATGGACAATAACAGAGTCATATCTGTACTTGTTGTGGTGTGACCTGAGTACGTGGGTTCTGTGGCGGATCCTAGCACCCGACAGGCAGCTGACAGTAACCTTCTCCTTGTTTAGCCTGGTGAGTGGGACATCAGTGTGCCTGGCTATAGAGTCACCTATGACTAGTGTGTTGGGTGCGTTGTTTTGCCTTATTGGTGTGGTTGAGTGGCACACTGAGTCTGTGGGCTATGTGTCATTTGGGTTGTGTTGGGGGGTGGAGGTTGCTTGCATTTCTGCTTTGGAGGTCTCTGTTGCTTGTTGCTCTATTTTTCATAAATAGGTAGTAAATATTATTATGTATATGTTAATCAGGGTAGTGTAGCAGCCCCAAATGCGAGGTTTCAGTGAAATTTTAAGTTTAAGCAAGATTTAGCATAGCTAAGTGGATTTGCACACTGGTAAGCAGGGCTTAGCATCTACCCCTTTAAACAATGGTTATCTTTGTTAAGCGGGTTTGCCTAGTGCTTAACTTAGCACAGCAGTTTCAAAGCTGTCCAATCATGGTAAAGAGCAGGAAATTAGCCCTATTTAAACCTTGCAGGTGGGAATACAGCTCATAACTAGTTGTAGCTCCCCACTGTAGGTACTATGGCTGGTGTAAGTGAAGGTGTGCACTTTTGGGCGCAGCGCT
>NC_056740.1:5383423-5503423 GCF_019279795.1 Protopterus annectens
ATGCCTCAGTCTGCCCCTACAAACACATACAGCCAATAGATCAGCAGAAACTGGAGTAGCATGCACAGTCAGATAAAGAAGGAGCCATAAAACTTACATCCACCCCCCTCCATACACAGCCCAAATAACATGTACACATGACATGTGTACACAATCATGACAGTCTGTTAACAATGGCCAGACATACACAGGCCTCTTACATGTACAGTTCACCTCAAAATGTACAGGCTCAGGACTTATATCTATGGCCTCTTCTCTGACATGTCTGTGGGTCTACTACATCACTGGCATGGTAGCAGGAATGAAGTTGAGAAATCATGATAATAAATACATTTGCACCTCGTTGGCATCTGGACAAAGCCTGACATCATTTGGGGACAGAGGCACAAACGCATGGGTAGATTGGACATATTGCTGTTATACATTAAGACAGTTGCAAATGTTACTGGGTTTGTTATAACATCCTTTATGAGGAATACGATGTTGGTAATACCAATAGATGTATTTATTGACTGCATTCCCCAGAGTCCATGACTGATTTACCAAGGACACCAACTGTCTGAGGAACAGACGAAACATAACAAGCAGACATGTGGCCAGTCTGTGGACAGTGTACCAGTGGAGAGGTATGTCAGAGACATATCACTGTCAGTTGTGGTTACTCACTAAATGCATGTCCACACAAACCCTATCAAACTATTAATCCACCATGTGTATAACAGCACTGATGACATATAATCTGTTCACAAATCTGGGGATATGTCCCCCATGTTGTTTGGCTGTCTCTACATGTCCTGTCCTCTGAAGTATTGCCACCTACTGTATGTGAATCTGTAGGCCACCACCTCTATAATGCCCCTCACGCAGGCAAGGAAAAGGGGCAAGGCCCACATTAAGTAATGTCCCATATGTCAGAACTAGCAGCATTGTCCAGGCTCATAGCACAATACAATGTGGGCACCGTCATTGTGGTATGGCTTTAACAATACCTGGCATCTGCACATCTGTACAGAGGACAGACTGAAAGTAGATAACCAACAGGTTATACATTAGGATGAATGTTTTGAAAGATAGACGTCTGAAACTGAAAGGTATGCCATTACTACATGGCAGCAGTCCTCAATAATATGTCTAAAAAACATAGTCTGCAGTTAATATCAACATATTAGATCAATATCCAATAGGAGATACATAAAAACATACAGCTCAAACACCAAGAACAAGATAGTACTCAGAGTCCCAGCTTTGCATGCAGGGGTGTATGGTTCTAGTACTACAATCTGAAATCTACTCTTATTTGGAAAAGCACTGTTAAAAGTACTAACATAATGATACAATATGTGTTAAACTATTTTTGTCAACCAGTGCACTGTAGCTGGTGTAACATGCAAGTGTGACTGCATATAACCTGGGATACTACCCATGTAAGAAACAAATACAAAGAGAAAAGATTGTGGTACTACCCATATATACCCAGGTGTCCCATACAGTATAGTCACACCCCTTGCTACTGTAATGACAGCACATAGAAGCATGTTATGTACAGGAAATTAAATACACTTATTAAAGATATCATTACCCTACTATTTTATCAGACTGGAATGTGATCACTTGTTACGAGGGTTGAGATATGCTTAGCAGGTTTCAGCATTGCTTAAATGTAAATGCTAAGCAGATTTGCGCAGGGGTAAGCAAAGCTTACACAGTGTAAGCGACTATTTGTTTAACGGTATGTTAGCACCGCTTACCATCACGCAAACCCATGCAAACATGCTTAAAGCTTCTCAAAACTGCCTTAATCACTCTGTATCCAACAGTCCTTGTTCTGCCTAGCAACAAAATAAACAGCCCTTGCTAGACTTGATCCCAGGAGCCTGCATATCATAGTCAAAGCAATGTACCAGTACACCACCTCAGCTGTACAATTTTTGAATGGTTTCTCAAACATACCCTTTACAGCCAGTTTACAATAGGGAAGAAACTGTGCAATTAGGAAGGATTGGTATCTATAAATATATATATATGAATAGAAACATACATAGAGAGAGAGAGAGAGAGAGAGATATGTAGGAAGATCCATATATGTGTACAACAATATATAGATATAGTACCAATAAATACTGAGGTGTGTGTGTGTGTGTGTGTATATATATATATATATATATATATATATATATATATATATATATATATATATATATATATATATATATATATATATATATATATATATATATATACACCCAAAATGCCCATACAGAGATATGCTGCTGATAGACCACTCATAACTGGGGCAGCATGTGCAGTTGGATACAAAAGCAGCCATGACATTCACATCTGCCCCCCCTACAGTCCAGATAAATAAGTGAACAGTACACTGCTATAAAATCATACACAATGGCCAGACATACAACAACCTCTTAGCAAAACAAATAAAATGTCTGAACATAGCAAAGAGAAATACAACCAGCCAGTAATTCACATGTTTATTATACTCTGATGTCTTGGCCAAAGCCTTCAAGGAGTAAAACATTACCAGAAATACATGCCTTAATCATAAGAAGCAATTAACACTTAATTACATAATTAAATACACAGCCTCTACTTACACTCCTCATTTAACCCCTATGGGATAAAGTATCACAGTTAATATTAATACATTGAGTCTGTACATAACAATTGTCCTTTTATGAATGTTTCATCAAACTGAGGAACAGACTTTTTCAAAAACAGTACCTTGGAACCCACTACTGTCCCCGTGGTGAGATTTATTCAAATGTACAGCTATAGAAGTGTCATCTTTCTTATTAGTAATATGACTCACATGTTCTAACAGCCTAGTTTTAAAACATGTGTTACTGTCCCCCACATAAAATATGTTACAAGGGCATCTAAGAGCATTCTCTATACACCAGCCTTTTGAATGTACAGACTTTAAAATATTTCCCAGCCTTTCCCCTCAGCAGGAATGAGAGCACTAAATAATGATAGACCAGTATACCTATCAACCTCCTACTGTATGACATCTGGACAAAGCCTGACATAATTGGTGGACAGAGGCCCAAATACATGGCCATACTTGAAATATTGCTGTTATACACTGAGAAAGTTGCTGGTGTTACATGGTTTGTTGTAACATATCTTTTCTGAGGGATATAAAGTCAGAAAAACAAATGGATGTTACCATTTACATAATGCAATCACCAGAGTATGCTACTGATTTGCAAAGGACACCTGTCTGGGGAACAGATAAAACATAACAGGCTAACCTGTGGCCATTATGTGGATGGCCCTACAGTTGAGAGCTATGCAGAGACAGAACTTTGTCAGACTGAAACCCATGCAGAAGTAGCATGTGCAGACAGACCCTGCGAAAGAATCACAGGCCTAAAGCAGATGCCATATGCTGACCATCTAAAAAAATCCAGCTGTACTCTGTGGCATATTGTCTACTCAGAGGTGATCTCTGCTTAACATACAAGGCCATATCAAACCCTAAGCTGCTGGACATGCTACACTTAAAGAAATCCCAATCCCTCAGAGCCACACTCTCCAGGGATCTAAACCTTGTCATCACAATGAACAAAACATGCTGGAGGGATAGGTTCTTGACCCAGAGACTCCCCATACTCTGGAATAGACTGCCCATACATGTCAAGCAGAGTGCCTCATTGGCCCTCTTCAAAAGGAACCTTGATGATTGGATGGGAGATAGTAAATTCACCCCAGGGATCATGTCAGTTGCCCTGCTAGACAGGGGTCCAGAGAAGTAAATATTATGGGAAGAAATATCCAGGGAATTGTTATGGCTACGCTTGTATAGGCCCTAGGGCTGATAGCCTAGTACCAACCTATGAACCTATGAACTAGCAGTATTCCAAACATATAATAGCAATTTTATTTTATTTATTTTAGATTTGTTGACCGGGTTAGTCTGACTGGATACATGTCTATTTTCAGCGGAGGCCTGGGGAGAAAAGCTCCAAGGTCAGCAAATTAGATTAAAAAAAAATACAGTATATAAAGTAGTTAACATATCTATGCAAGCAGTTAAGTTTAAGATACAATATTTACAGAGGTTGCATACCTAGGCAAATTATAGAAGTTCCAGGGTTAAAGATAACCAGAGAGTAGATCATCATTAAGTAGTTCAAGTCAGCTAAGAATACTGTTATTAACTCATACAGTTAGTTACAGATACAATATTTACAGTGGTAACATACTTAAACACGTTAGAGTTAAACAAAGTAAAGGTCAGGATAGTGCCACAGGTAAGCTAAAATAACTATTTTAGTCTCATTGTCAAGGAGAGTAAGTTGGGTTTGCTACATTGACATAACCAGTTTAGTAAACAAAGAAAAAACCACAAACTTGTAAAATCACGAACTGCGAGCTGCAGGAACTCCGACCAGCCAACAAAACAAAACCAACAGGAAATTACGTGAGCGTGTCTACGAGCATTTATATGCTATTAGGAAAAACAAGTTAGACAACACATTAGCTAAACACATTACAGAAAATATTAATCACACATTTTCATTCAGAGCAATAGACACAATTGTTCCAGATGGGAGAGATGGTCCAGATCAAGTTTTACTTGAAGTTTTGGAATTATACTGGCAACTCCGTTGTAATGCCAGTGCCCCACCAGGCTTAAATGAAATTTGTTCCCTTTATCCCATTTTAAAATTAACAAGTTTGCGTAGATGAAATTATTCATAATACACTAGGTGTCTTTGGCATTCATGGTCCTTGTTTTTATTTTATTTTCTATTTTTTATTTTTTATTTTCTGTTTAATGTTGGGAACATTTATAGTCAGTTTTTGCTAGTTTTAGTTTCACTTCTTAGTGTTCACTATACTAGTTAATAGATTTATAGGGTTTTATTAATGACAACATTTGCCAGACATTTTATAAATGTATATACATGTTTTTATTACATTATTTTATATTTATTTTTATTTTTATTATATTTTGCGTAATCAATAGTAGCTACTGTTTTGTGCGTTTGGTATACTACCACTTGTATGTGATTGCAACGATATATTACAAACCTGTTAGATTAATTTCATCTTCTTTAACATACAGGTTTTAAATATATATGTTTGTATACATTCCATCTGGTTGCAATATTATTATGGAACGGGGCTACTAGAGCATTGCTGCTATGCCACGGCGATTATGTATGGCGCCGTATGGAAAGATTTAAATGTTCCATTTTATGATGTATAGATTTGCCTTTTGTTGTCTATACAACTTGCATTTTAATGTATGTGTTTGTATACATTCCATCTGGTTGAAACATCATTATGGAACGGAGTTGCTAGAGTATTACTGCAGTGTTACGGTGATTCTGTATGGCGCCGTATAGAATGATTTTAATGTTTTATTTTATGATGCATAGATTTGCTTTTAGTTGGTTACAAAACTTGCATTTTAATGTATATGTCTTAAATGTTACATGGGTTAAAACACTATTATAAACAACCAGAGCTGTTCGTTATTTGTTTATTGTTGCTAGGATACAGCGAATATTTGGCGCCAAATTTGACTATTTAAACACCTTTAGAAATTTGTTCTTGTTAGTCTGAAGAAGTCCCACAACATAGTGGGACGAAAAGCGCTTAACTCTATGTTCAGAAAATAAAGTTGGCTGTTTGTTTTATTCGTGCATCTCCGTGTGGATTATATATGTGGACATCATATGTGCATTTGCAATTGAGTTTTTGTTGGTTGGTCAGAGTTCCTGCAGCTCGCATTTCATGATAACCAATTTAGTGTCAGATGTTATGTCTAGTCTTGAATTGACTCAGGGAGTTAAGCAAAATGATTTCAGTAGGGAGAGAGTTCCAGTATCTGCCTACAGAATTTGAGAAGAGAGAGTCACCGGCGGAGTTATTAGATTTGATAGTCTGGACTAGTAATTTATTAGAGGATCTAAGAGGTTGGGGATTGTGATAGGGGCTGATAATATTTTTAACAGCAGGAGTATTATCTGGATTGTAAAGTCTTATGGGCAGTAATCATAAGGTTATACTGGATCAAGCTGGGTAATTCTAGCCCCATAGGTTGGTTTAGGTTAATACAATGATGAGTCCTATAAGGCAGGCCAGTGGCAAATCTGGCAATATGGTTATAGCAGATAGAGAGTTTGTTAAGGACAGATTTGTTTAGATTGGAGAGTATCGGGGTTGCATACAGAAAAGTTGAAAGTAGGTGAGAGCGAGCTATGGCAAATCTAGCAGGAGGGGTTAAGAAGGCTTTTATCCTCTAAAGTGAGGCTATTTTTTATTGATGGCCTTTATGGATTGATTAACATGTAGGTCGAATTTAAGATTATTATCGATTACAACACCTAACAGTTTTGTAAAGGAGTCTAGGGAGATTATTATGCCATTATTAGATTTAATGGTAAAAGTGAATGCAGTAGACCTATGTGCTGGTGAGGAAAGCAACAGTTTGTTTTTTTTGGGGAGATTCAGGATCAGACAACGACCAGGAAGCCAGTTTTCAATTGTCTTAAAGGTGGTTTGTGTAGCTGACAACAATTCATTTGGAGATGTGGCTGAGCATATCAGGGTGGAGTCTTCAGTGTATTGGACACAGCTGACTGTGGGGATAGCAGAATAGAGGTCGTTAATGAACATGGAGAATAGAAGGGGCCCTAGTATGGATCCCTGGGGTACACCTAGTGTGTTGGGTAGAAGTTTAAAAAAATTGTTTTGCCAAAGGACAGCCTGCTGTCTGTCATTCAGATAGGAATGTAACCATTGGATGGCTGTAGTATCTAGGCAGAAAGTTTTCAGGTGTGGATTAGTAATTGGTGATCTACCATATCAAATGCCTTGGAGAGATCCAAGAAGAGGGCTGAGGATATGTTATTGTTATTGTGGTTATGGTTTATGGTATTGGAGAAGGCTAGAAGGGCTGAAGTTTTAAATTGGAACCTGTGTTCTGAGAGACAGCCTTACAAGACTATCTGCAAATATACAGAGCTGAGCATAGTTTTCTTTATTATAGGGTTTAATTGTTGCTTAGATATCTGTTGTCTCACTGTTCTGAGAGTCTGATCTGCAAATATACAGAGCTGAGTATATTTTTTTGGTTTTATAGTTTATATTATTGGTTGCTCAAATCTCTGCTGAAACTGTATTCCCACCCCACACCCTCATTTTCTACCTTGTCTTCAGCTGATATAACTGGTTTTTATAGTTTGTGTGTTACCTAACTCAAGGTTCCCTTAATTTGACCTGTTAATAACAGCCTGCATTTAAAGTGGAACCTGTGTTCTGAGAGACAGCCTTGCAAGACTATCTGCAAATATACAGAGCTGAGTATAGTTTTCTTTATTATAGAGTTTAATTGTTGCTTAGATATCTGTTGCCTCACTGTTCTGAGAGTCTGATCTGCAAATATACAGAGCTGAGTATATATTTTTAGTTTTATAGTTTATACTATTAGTGGTTGCTCAAATCTCTGCAGAAACTGTCTTCCCACCCCCACCCCTATTTTCTGCCTTGTCTTCAGCTGATATAACTGTTTTTTATAGCTTGTGTGTTACCTACCTCAAGGTTCCCTTAATCTGACCTGTTAATAACAGCCTGCATTTAAATTGGAACCTGTGTTCTGAGAGACAGCCTTACAAGACTATCTGCAAATATACAGAGCTGAGTATAGTTTTCTTTATTATAGAGTTTAATTGTTGCTTAGATATCTGTTGTCTCACTGTTCTGAGAGTCTGATCTGCAAATGTACAGAGCTGAGTATATTTTTTTGGTTTTATAGTTTATACTATTAGTGGTTGCTCAAATCTCTGCTGAAACTGTCTCCCCCCCCCCCTGTTTTTGGTTTGCAGTTTAAATTTGGTGGCTTTTGCAGTGCCCGCTCCACTGTAGATTTGATCTAGGACACTCCCCCAGTCCCATCTCTTTAACGCATTCTACCTAATAAACCCTTTCTGCACTTGCTTTTAGTCCTTTTTAATTTCATTGCATTTTTCAAACTGTGTGTGGTCTAGTATTGCTACATACTCAAGTGTGCTAGCTTGCACTGCATGAGAATTGTTTTTACTAATGTTTTTGCTACTTTTCTGTAAAAAAAAAAAAACTGTAAGCCTGTTTCCTACCTTTCCTGTAACTAGTGTTCCAGATACAGATTTGCTGTATCCAGCACTGTTTGTAAGCTTCTGAGCCACCCAAGCCTTTCTGTTGTGGAGGGAAGCCTTCTAGCTTATCAGTGGGAGTGGTAAGCATTAGGTAACCTGTCTATCACATAAGGAGTGGTTCTGGCCCAGAATTTGAAATTATTGGCCGTTTGGGCAATCTTCCATCTCTCTCAACTTTCTGATTTGAAAGCCTGCATTTGCACTTGTTTCTGTCTTGTAACTCGTCTAGTGCAGATACAGAATCTTAGTTTTAGCACTTAAATTTGCTTATTCATGCTCAGCACTTGTTCAGAACTTGTAAGCACTAAATAAGCTACTAATTACTATAGCACTCAGTCTTCCTCATTACCTAAAGGAAAACAGTTTTTGTACTTACTTTTCTCACTGGCGTTGAGAAAAACAGCTCTTGTACTCACTTTCCTCACGTATCTAGAGGAAAATAGTTTTTTATTCAGGCACGTCCAAGGGTCACCTCCCAGTGTTCTCCCCTGTCTATCTGATGAATCTGGGCATCTTGAGGCAATGTAGAAATTGCCTCATGTACGCAGACAACCCTCTCCTCCTACCACCCAACACTACAACCTGTGAGAGATGCACTTATCTAGCCAAACTGGAGGTAAAGCTCTCACCAACCAATACTGAACCTGACAGTCATGAGGAGAAGGTAAACATTTGCACCACACCACACTCATCACAGTCTCACTACGTCTACACCACCAAAACCCACACATAGAACTCAAAAACATTCACGGAGGCTCTCAATAATAATCTGCCTAAGCAACAGAGACTTCCAAAGCAGAAACACAAGCACCCTCTATCCCCCAACACAACCCAAATGACACATAGCCCACAGATTCAGTGTGCCACTCAAACACAGGCAATAAGGCAAAACAACATACCCAACACACTAGTCATAGGTGACTCTATAGTCAGGCACACTGATGTCCCACTCACCAGGCTAAACAAGGAGAAGGTTACTGTCAGCTGCCTGTCGGGTGCCACGATCCGTCACATAACCCACGCACTCAGGTCACTCCACAACAAATACAAATATGACTCTGTCATTGTCCATGTTGGTGTGAATTACCTGAGGCGTACTTCCCTGGACTACATGAAAAGAGACATGGAAGAGCTCTGTGATCTTGTAGCCCAGGCAGGTATGACCCTAGCCCTGAGTAGCATTCTGCCATCACCCAGAATGATACCACAGTACAAGGACAAAATGATTGATTTCAACAATTGGCTAAGCTTCTGGTGTCATTCAAAAGGGATCCAGTATCTGTCTGCTTGGGATGACATGGTCGACAGACCACGATGCTTTGGCACAGATGGCCTGCACCTGTCACCCCTAGGATTCTGGATACTGTCTAAGGCTCTTGCTGCCCCTATAGTGGCTTTTTTAGGCAGGGTTCAAGTAACAAATTCACCACCATAACAGGAACAGGTAAGCAAAAACTGAGGGTAATGCTACTCAATGCTAGAAGTCTAAATTTCAAAATGCACTCACTCGAGGCTCTCCTTAAAATGGAGAACATCGATATCTGTGCAGTGACTGAGACCTGGTTCAAGGCTCCAGAGAGCACCCCTGCACTACCAGGCTATAACTCATACCACACTTTTCAGCCATCTAACCTGGACCGAAACACCAAAGGTGGGGATGTGTCCATATTCATTAAGGATATCCACACCTCCAGGCTAGTTGCTCACCATAATGCATCCGAGGTTATCCAAGTGCAACTAACTCTTGGCAAAACTGCAATCCAAATTGTAACTTGCTACAGATCCCCCATCATGCCCCAGGATTCCCACTCCTCTTTTCTTAATGTACTGGAAAATATTAGGGTTCAACCAAACACCCTAATAATGGGTGACGTCGACTACCCCACCATTAACTGGAAAAACTACTCATGTACTAACTCCTTAGTGCAATGTTTTTTGGAATTCATAAACTCCAATGCCCTAGATCAACTTATCCACACCCCCACCAGGGGCAACAATATCCTAGACCTAGTCATTACCAACATGAGTGACCGGTGTTCCACACCTGAAGTCAACTCCTCGTTGGTCCGATCTGACCATAAGCTAATCACCCTTGATATCCACATCCCACCCCCCATTAAGGAAACCACAGTAAAAAGTTTCTCCAAAGCCAACTTCATGCTTCTTAAGACAGAAGTAGTGAACTTCATGACACCCATGCAGATGGACAATACAGTTACAACTGCTGAATCCTACACAAATGCTCTATAAGCACCTACATGAGTGCATGGATCGTACTATCCCAAACAGAACCAAGACGCTATCCTCCAAAAAAAGGAAGCCAATCTGGTGGTCCCCTGCCATAAACAAACTGTACAACAGAAGGAAGAAACTGTTGCAAAAGAGAGTAAAATCCCATGAGTGGAGGAGCTCACTGGTCAGCCTCAGTAAGAAGCTGAGATCCCGTATAAGATCCTCCAAAGCTAGCTATGAAAATAAAATTGCCACTAATTCCAAGGACAACCACAAAGCATTCTATAGCTATGTCAAGAATCTCAATGGCAACACCCAGATCTGTTCTGAGTTACAGCACAAAGGCGTGAAAATTACAGAACCAACTGATATTGCCAACATCCTGGCAGATAGGTTCAGTGCTAACTCCCCCCCCCACCCCCTAAAGGGCCCATATCTATACAGGAAGAATGCAGAGTCCCTGTAATCACAACTACGCAGGTGAAAGCTGCACTCTCTAAAGCCAAAAACACAGCATCCATGGGACCGGACAACATCCCAGGCTGCATTTTACACGAACTTCAGAATGAACTGGCTCCCCACTTAAGCACCATGTTCAATAATAGCCTCGCATCAGGCTTTGTGCCCACTGAAGGGTGCACAGCAACAGTTATCATACTCCACAAAGGGGGAGCCACCACTGATCCCGGGAACTATAGACCTATTATCCTGACGAGCCTGGTCTGCAAAGCCATGGAACATATGTATCATCATGGAACTCATAAAGAAAGACATTGGTAACCTCCAAACTCTGGATCCCACTCAGTTCAGGTTTGTGAAAGGCAGATCATGCCTCCTGAACCTGATCGACTTCTTTGAGGCAGTCACCAAAGCCGTAGATGAGGGTAAAGTGGTTCACACAGCCTATCTTGACCTCGCCAAGGCTTTTGACACCATCCCCCATTCTGGAATTATAGCTAAACTCAATAAACTAGGCATAAATCCCTACATCACAAGATGGGTTGCCAACTGGCTCACTGACAGAACCCACACTGTAAAAGTTGCAGACTCCAAATCTGACCTCAAACCAGTGACAAGTGGAGTACCACAGGGTTCCGTCCTGGGACCGCTCCTGTTTGGTATCTACTTCTCTGAAGTACAGGCTATCACAGAAGGCCTCTGGCTAACGAAGTTTGCAGATGACTGCAAACTAGAAGCCATACTCAAGTCCCCAAATGATGTGAACATCCTACAGAAGGGCCTCTCTGAGACAGATGCCTGGTGTCAGAGGCATGGCCTCAAGCTCAATGCCAAAACGTGCAGTGTCATCCCCTTTGGTAAAAACTCTGTACCCATGAACTACCACATAGGCAGCAATCTACTTAACACCGAATGTGTGATAAGAGACCTTGGGACCCAGGTGGACAGTAGTTTCTCCTTTGATAGTCACATCACCACAGTAGTCGGGAAGTCCTTCTATGTGGCACACCTCATCATAAAAGTGTTCTTGTCCAGGAAAAAAGAGGTCATCATTACCCTCTACTCATCACTCATTAGACCCATTATAGAGTACAATGCCCCTTTTGGAATGTACCTCACAAGACATCTGCAGCAGCTGGAAAGGCCACAGAAGTACCTCACAAAGAGGATTACTGGACTCAAATAAATGCCCTACACTGACCGCCTCAAAAAACTCCAGCTTTACTCTGTAGCATATCGCCTACTCAGAGGTGATCTCTGCCTAACATATAAAGCTATGTCAAACCCAGAGCTGTTGGACATGCTACACCTAAAGAAATCCCAATCCCTCTGAGCTACATGCTCTAGGGACCTAAACCTTGTCACCACAATAAACAGGACATGCTGGAGGGATAGATTCCTATCCCAGAGACTTCCCATACTCTGGAACAGGCTACCTATCTATGTCAAGCAAAGTTCTTCATTAGCACTCTTCAAGAAAAATCTTGATGAGTGGATGGGAAATAGGAAATACACCCCTGGGATCACTTCTGTGTCTCTGCTCGTCAGTGGCACAGGAAAATAACTTTCTTGGGTGGCGTAAGCCAGGGAACCTTGTTGGCTAGGCTTGCATAGGCCCTTGGGCCGATAGCCTAGTACCTACCTATGAACCTATGAACCTATGAAGTAGTGATGTGGTGAGGTCGGAAGCCATGTTGGGAGTCTGCTATGAGGTTATTCTGAGTTAGGTGATGCATCAGTTGTCTATGGATACATTTTTCCATAATGTTTGCAAGTGAGGATAGTATTGCTATTGGCCTATAATTGGATAACTCAGTAGAGCTACCTCCTTTGTGAAGTGAGATTACATATGATATTTTCCAAATAGAAGGGATTCTGGCTTCTGCTATTGTTTGATTGATTAGTATCGAGATGGGGTTAGCAATGGCATCGGTTGCTTTTTGTAGATATTCGGCAGGGAGTTGATCAGGGAGAGTGTAGTTGGTTTTAATTTTTTAATCAAGGTATGGATGAGTGAGGTGGCAGCTGGTTGGAATTTAAATGTAACTTGGTTTCAGGGGGTGTTGCTTCCATAGCAGGGGGAGCTGGGAGGTAGTTGGCTCCCTAGGGCTTGAATGGTCTCAATAAAGAAGCGGTTAAAACTGTCAGAGACTTCCTCAGAAGGTTTAGCAATGAAGGCTGCAGGGACAGGGGTGGAAGTTTGTCCAGGATGTAATAGTTTATTTAAACCTGCCCAGAACTTCTAAGGCTTGTTTTGATTTATTTCTTGTAGATTATAGTAGCAGTTTATCTTGTCTTGTAGAATGTTTTTTTTTTGTGTTGTTCCTTATTTGCCTATATATAATACTCACATTCTGCCCCTGGGTCTTGAACCTTCTCCACCATTTAGTTGGCTTGCCTCCACAAGTCTTGTTGTAAGAGGTAGTAGCTCACACAACTCCAGGATGTCTTCCTCACAAGTAAGGGAAAGGGCCAAAATCCACATGGAGTACTCAATTATAGGAGTGTGTTGCTTTGACATTGGCTATTGGAAGAACACAGCTGCTCTGCATGCAATTAGCAAGTGGGGAACCTCAATAGGTTCACAGGCCATCACCTGGTTATGAGCATCACCTACAAAAGCATGCTGCCACCTATTCAAACCAGATCTATCCATGTAGTGTAGAGAGAGAGAGAAAAAACAAATAAAACATAAACTGGAAAAGAGAAAAAAGAAAAAAGGTAAGTGGAACATGTAAACATGTAACTGAAGGTAGTACTTGGCCTGCAGTAATGGGAAATATGATTTGGAGGAATATATGTCCCAACAAGACTTGCTGTACTATTGTCCTGCTGAACAGCTGCTATGGCCATAGCATCTGGCCCTTTCTGCAGTGGGAGAGATACCTCTCAACTGTACAGATTTTCACAGAATGTCCAGATTTTCCCATCATAGTTTTTTGTCTGTTCCTCTTGAAATCTGTACTTTTCTGGCAAATAGCTGAGGATTGAAGTCATCAAGTAATGACAAACACTTGAGTTTAAGACTCCACATCTTTAAGAATATTCACAGTAATGCAAAACGTATCATTCTACAAACTTCCTATGTTTATAACAGGAATATTTAAAGTCTGTCCCTATTTATCCCCCCATCATTTTAGGCTTTGTTCAGATGTGATGCTCTGAGAGGTTGCAAGGTAGGTTCACAGCTCAGGAGCCTGACTCACCCTGGGAAAGGACAGCTCATATATGACAACTGCTGGAGTGCCTGTCAAACAGTTGTGACTGTGCCACTGCTAGGCCAGTTAATGGGATGTTGTCCATATACATGTTACCTGTGAATATGAGTATGACACATGTTTGTCTAGTAAAGTTAAGAGACCTATACAGGGCATGTGCATAGTAAAGTACTGTTGCAGACATGTGTGTTGAACTGCATGTGATGTATTGAATTAATGACATTCAACTGTACGGTGTTCTGCTGGACAATAAGCACATTTGTGACGATCTGTAGTCACATACACATATACCTGTGTTATGTCAGCCAAACCATTAGCAGGTCTGTGAGCAAAGACATTGTAACATAATAGCCTACTTATGACTGTTGGACATAATCCAGGTTATCACAGTGATGTCAAAGCCTACTGTGCAATCAACGTACTAATGTATGGTGCAGCTATATTAATACAGTATCAATACTGATGTCCCTTTTGTCACCCATTTATGTGTGCCATTGTCCAGACAATCTGCTATAACAGGTTGAGAAGTATGGTTGAGCAGCAAGACTGTAAATACAGTGTGTCATACTAACATAGAACAGAAATGTATACCAGGTATCCCCTGAGCACATGCATGTATGCATATGTTCAGCTGGAAGGCACAAAACTAATCACATGGGTTTCAAGCAGTCAGGTACATAGGCTGTGTATGTTGCACATGTGTGCACTATCAGTGTCAGTGCATACAACAGACATAAATGTGTACAGCTACTGGTTGTTGCATTTGCCCTGGCACTGATAGGGGTACTAGAGTAAGCATGATTATCAGGTATTAATCGGAGAAGTGTCCAACTGTGTTATGAGCTATATCAACACCTATATACAGTGGATATCACAAGTGTACACACCCCTGTTGGAATGCCAGGTTTGTGTGCTATATGACAATCAGACCACAGAAGATCATTTCATAATTTTTCTCATTTTGAATGTGACCCCTAACCTGTACAATTCCATTGAAATACAATCAAAGGTGTTTCTAGGGAGGTGAGCAACTATTGCCAAGTGAAGATGTGCCATGATGTTAAAGTCCAAACCAAGACGAATGAATGCTGTAACCATCTCAAGAGGTGCATAGACAACATGTGTGCACACTCATTCAACTGGCATATTGTACTGATTATTTCCATATGTTTTCACAGACCAGATTGTTGTTTTCAATTGAATTGTACAGGCTATAGGTCACATTACATGTGGAAATTGTTTTGAAATGAGTTATTGTGGTATCATGGTCCAATTGCACAAATAGCAGCCATTGTAACAGGAGTGTGTACCCTTTATATCCACTGTAGCTATATGGACTCAGCAGTACCTGACCTGTATAACCAGCCTCCACCAAGGTAGAGTAATCCCCTTTGGTGGACAGCAGCAATACACAAACCACACAATAGGTTGCAACATTGGCTGTACAGGGACACATAGGTGAAGGCAACAACTTGGAAGCAAGTCCACTTATATCTGAGCAAGCATGTAAGCTCACAGGTGACTTCCTGTAAGGCTATGACTACAAGTCAGACATATCCACACCACCAAGGACAATTGCAACTGTATCTCCACATATGTTGTAAGTCTCAGAGGGAACAACACAATTCACCCTGTACTGGGGTAAAGAACACCTCATACACACATGCCATGGATATAGGCAACCTGCATCACTCAGGTTAGGTGGGAACATCACCACCCTGTCCACCCCAGTTATACAGGGGAATATGCACATCAACCACACTCCTCCCCTCAGCAATGGTGAGCATGTGCATATTGCCTACTGATGGCAATAACAGCATATCTCCATGGGGCATAATAACATCACTGTCTGCCTCCTACATGAACTCAGGCATGTGCTCACAGCTCCATCATACACCACAGTCAAACACAGACCTGCCACCATCCACATGGAAGATGGCCACTGTCAACCTTCTACACAGAAATGAATGGAAAATAGAGGATTATGTAATCAAGTGTCCAACATTGGGGGGAATAAGTTCATGGCCAGGAGTGTAGTGCAAGATGCTATAGCCATGATAGCTTGGAGGGTTATGGTGTAGTGTGGATTATTTGCAGTTAGTATCCACTGTTGATGTGCAATTTGACAACCGTATGAGGTCCTGTGACCTTTTTCCTGTTTATGTCTTCCAGGTAACATGCAGAGGGCTCGCCTACCAGTATTCTCTGTTGGGGAAACTAACATCATCACCCAGTACATGATTGGTCATTATGCCCTGTTATATGGACAGAGAGCAGAAGATGTGCGGGAGAGGACCGCCCTGTGGAACAGTGTGGTTCACAGGGTAAATGATGCTGGCTTGCACAGCAGACCTTATGAGCATGTGCAGCATCAGCCCACCAACCTTATCTGTCATTCCCATTAATTGGGCTGCTGCTGTAGAGAGGGAACGGATAGCCACAGATGGGGGCCCAGCCATCCAGTCCCCACTGACACCCACCAAGGAGCTCCTCACCAAACGTGGGGCACCCGCCCAATGCACAAGCCATGAAGCTGAGGGAAGCATTGCGGAGGTTGGTTGCACACACACACACACACACACACACACACACACACACACAGACTGGATGAGGAGCATGCAGGTAAGGACCCAGTGCAGATTTCTACACTAATATATCAGACATACATGTATCTGTATTGTATCTACATCCATGTGTCAGGTCCGATTGCAGTTGTGGATGGGGTTTTCTAATGCACAGAAGTGCACATCTATGGTGAGGGCAGGACATTGTGTATTATTGGGGTTAGTACTGTAGATGTGCAGACATGCTACATCCATCCTGTACCAAGGCCATACATGAGTCTACTGACAATAACACCTTCTCACAACTACCTAGGACCCTCTGGTCTGCATATGGGACAGCAGCCTGAAGCTGGTGAGTATGATATTGTTCTGTTGTTGCCTGCCAATACCCCAGGCATGTGAAGGGCATGCAATTTACCATGCACAAAACCATCAGTAATAGCTATATTGCTGTATGTAATAGCTATATTGCTTTTTGTGCATGTTCACTTGTGCTGGGTTAACTGCATTGCATCACAGTGGTCACCACTGGGGCCTATCTGACGTGAATTCAACATTCCTGTAGTATACTTCACAACTTGTTAGTGCCAAGACATTTGGACAGAGGCCAGCAAAATGGGCTGGACAAATGGCCTAAGGTAGGGACATGTGTGACACATTAGTGGTATACAGTGGATATAAATTGTGTACTCACCCCTGTTAAGATGCAAGGTGTTCCTGTTACATACTAATTAGGACCACAATATGTCAGTCCACACCTCTTCCAGCCTCTAATATGACCCATAACAGGAACAGTTCACTTGTAAAATGAAGCATCTGGAGTCTTGTATTGCACCTACAAGGCTAGCCACCTGTGAGGGTGGCAGACATCGTATTAGCATGATGTTTCAGTCAGGTATGATACCTCATGCTGCCATATGTGTCAGTATACTCACTGTGGCCTATTTGGCTACGATATCACATACATGGGCATTGTTAAGGCACACAGGCCACTTCCGACCACGTATAGGTTGCAAACATATGGCTATTCCAGACACATCTGTACAGAGGACTGTACAATGGTTTAACCTGCTGCATGTGAGGCAGATGCTGTTACTACACTATATAAAGTAATGGCAGTGGGAGGTGGTCACCAGCCGTGTATGGTACACACATCAAAATGTATAAGCCACACAGCCACACATGATATGATCCTCACACACAGTTGCCAGCATTGGGATTAGAACTCCTGCCTATCTAGGTATTCCTACTACAGTCCTACTCAGTTATCAGACATGCTACAGAGCTTATACATTCCACCTAGTCCAAAGGTACTTCTAAGGTGGATGACATCAACAGGACTACTAGATTGGGGCAAGGGGAAGTGTAAAGGGTAGTACACAAGTCAAAAATGGTGTAACCCACACACTACATGATTCACACGCAAACACATCCAAACACTTGCCAGTAGGATGATGAGAACTCCTGCCTATCTAGTTATTGTTACTATAGTGCTATGCAGTTATCAGATGTGCCACTGAGCTGATACATTTCCACCTAGTCCAAAGGTACTTCTAAGGTGGATGACATCAACAGGACTACTAGATTGGGGCGAGAGGAAGTGTGAAGGGTAGTACACAAGTCAAAAATGGTATAAGCCAGACAGTACATGATTGACACACACACACACACACACACACACACACACACACACACACACACACACACACACACACACACACACACACTTGCCAGTATTGTGATTAGAATGCCTGCCTATCTAGTTATATCTACTATAGTATACAATTACCACAAGTGCTACAGAGCTTACTGAACTTTCAGATTGCCAAAGCTGCTGATAACTGCACAGCTGCAGTGAAGTATTACAGGTGGCAGAGTTTGACTTCTGTTCCACCCTTACATTGTGCTAGTTCTTTCTGTCTTGCACTTCAAATAGCATTATGGCTTGGCACTTCACCAGGTTATTGTATCAAGAAGTGTGGCACACCTGAGCGCCATCAGTAGTACTTGTTCATCACAGATGTAGCCCCAGTACTTGCTAGTTATGTCCACCCTTCCTGGCATGTTTGAAGGGCAGTTTTCTGTGCTTTCACCCATTAACCTGGTACACTTGTCCATTCTGAGGCGCTGTTGCAACTGCCTCATCTACACAGACAACCACCCCCTCTAAACTCCAAACACTCAGACCTGTGAGAGTTACCCATATATCACCAAATGTGGACATATGCACTCTCCAGCAAAGACTGAACTATCAGGTCAAGAGGATAAGATCAACACCTGCACCACACCATGTGGAACATGTAGCTCACCATGACACCCACTTTGACAGTCACGACATACAGTGAAAAGCCACACACACACCTTCCTAGAGGCACACAATGGGCATTTACCCAAACAGCACAGATCAGCAAGACAGGCACCCACTCAGACACAGTGACATGGCACATGCCAAGGGACACATATTTAACCTATACAGTGTGCCCCTCAATCTAAACTCCTAAGGCTAACCTTGCACAATACAGTGATCATGGATAACCCAATACTGAGGCACACATATAGCCAACTCACTAAGTTGAATATGGAGCAGGTAACAGCCACATATCTATCACATGCCAGCATCCAACGCATGACACAGTCAGTCACGGCACTCCACAACAACTACGAGTACCATTCTGTATCCATGTGGGTGTAAATGACTTGAGACACATCTCCCTGGACTACATGACAAGAGACATAGTTGAACTCTCTGATTATGTGGTCCAGGCAGGTGTGACAGTAGCCCTGAGCAGTGTACCACTGTCACCCAGAATGATGCTGTGGTACTATCAACAGATTATTGACTGTAACATTGGCTTACATGTTTTGAATCATTCTCAGGGGATACAGTACCTCTCTGCTTGGGATGAGATGATTGACAGAACCCAATGACCTGCAACAGATTTCCTACATCTGTCAGCGCTGGGTTTCCAGGTACTGGCTAAGTGTCTTGCCACCCCTATGATGCCTTATTAGGCAGTGTTCCTAATGTAATTACCACCATAACAGCTAGACATGTATGCAATCTGAGAGTCATGCTGCTCAACAGTAGACATCTAACTGTCAGGATGCAGTCACTCAAATCACTTGTTGGAGTGGAGGACACATGTTTGCTGTAATGGAGAGGTGGTTCACAGCAACAGACAGCAGACCTGCAGTATCAGGCTATGACACATTCCACAGCTGTCAGCCCCCAAACATGGACCACACCTCCGCAGGTGGTGTTGTTTCCATATTCATTATGGCTAGGAACATCTCCAGACTTGTATCCCAGCATAATGCATTGGAGATACTTCCAGTACAACTGCCTTGGGGTAATAGTGCAATCCAGACCATGGCCTGCTATGGGTCCATATCTATGTCCCTAGACTGTCAATGCACATTCCTGAACACCCTGCCATCTATGATGGTCCAATGCAACACTGACATAGTATGAGACTTCAACTACCCCTCCATCACCTGGGGAAGGTAGCCAAGCACCAGTACAGTGGCACAACACTTCTGGGATTCATCATTTCCAATGCCATGGACCAGCTCATACTGAGCCCTAGTAGAGGATGCAACAACCTTGATCTGTGTTGACTACTTAAATATGGGACTGTTGCTCATCCACAGTTGTCAATCCCTACCTGGTGAGATCCACACAGACTGTAAACAACATGGAACTTGTCAGCCACAACCCCCACAAAGGTAATAACCTTGCAAAACCTCTCCAAAGCTGACTTTGCAGCTATGAAAACAGGGGTGGATGACTCCACTGCATCCATGGCAATGGGAAATAGCTGCATGACTGTGGAATTATGCACATATGCACTGTACAAGCAGGTACATGAATGCATGTTACCAGCCAGAGCCAACAGAATCCAGACACTGTCCTCCAACCATTGGGAGACAATGTGATGGTCCCCTGCCATTACTAAAGTGTACATCAGAAGGAGGACACTGTTGCAAAGAAAGGTGGTGTTCCATGACTGTTGAACTCCCTTATTAGCTTCAAACACAACTTTGGCTCTATCGTGGAATCCCCTATAGGCATCTATGATGGCAGACGTGCAGCAGACACTGATGACAATCACAACAGCCTTTGATAGCTACATCAACAACCTCCACAACATTAAACACAAGTGCTGTGAGTTACTGCACAATGTTAATACCTATCTTGAGATAACAGATATTGGCCACAGTCTTGGCAACACATTCAGTGCCAGCTTTCCCCCTCTTTCTCCCTACAAGTGAAGTACTGAGTGAATGTGTTCTCACATGCTGTATCCCGTTTCTTTTCTAGGCATCTGCATGTCACCAGGATGTGCCCCTGCAGCAAGACCACGGGGTATGGCAGTGTGGTTGCACATCCACCATGTCATAGGCAGGGTACAGCTGCATGTGCAGGGAAATCCCCTGTCTATAACACAGTGATTGCATATGCCTCACAGATTATAGGGTTGAGGGTTGTAGACAGGTATATGTTGATTTACATCTGTTGTAGAATGAAGAATTGTACATGTTGTGGTTTGGACACACCTCCAATTGCTAATAACCACAGCCACAGGAGATATTCATCAACCAAACACATTTAGATTACTATTCACACATGCACACACACACACACACACACACACACACACACACACACACACACACACACACACACACACACACACACACACATTTGCCAGTACTGAGATCCATAGGTTTATTGTTTCATATGTGTGTAGTAGGTGAATGGGCCTGAAGGCTCTGCAAGGCTAGCCCAAGGGAATACCCTGGCATCAGGCCACATAAAAATAGTCCCCAGTGTGGCTCAAGAGTATAGTCACTGGAGTGGTCCCCAGGGGTGGGTACTGTATTCCCCATCCACTCATCCAGATTTCTGTTGTGGGTGGCCAGTGATGTGCACTGCTTCACATGTATGTGATTTATATTCCATAACATGGACATTGTCTGTGTTGTGCACATGTCCCACATGCATGTTATTTTAAGTGGTGATGTGTGCTTGAGGTATCTGAGGCATGTTGTGTGGACAGACTGGTATCTTCAGAAGTAGCATTCCTGACCTCATTTGGTGAGACATGGCTGTGTAACTGAGGTAGTTATTGCACCTACATAGTATGATATGGGGATTCATTGGAGGCATTGGAGTATGTCCATACAGGGCATGTGTATAAGGCATGGTATTCCCTTTGTGGGGGTACGTTTGCAGACTCTACAGTTGTTGCAATTGTCCAGTGGGGAACATGGCAAAAGGGCCACTGTAAACATTGATTGGGCTACTGAGGGGATGGAACAGGATGCCATGTCCTTTTACTTGCTGGATAACACACAGTCAGTCAGGAGATGTAACACATCAAAGTGCTTTCTGATGTCAGTGGCACTGTTGTGGTCAACAGGCAGCTGACTGTCAACCTGTGTTCACCATTATGTTGTAATAATGTCACTGTTCAGTGGACAACCACCAATGTATTACTTCATGTAAGCCATGGTGTTCCCAAAGGTTATAGCAGCACATCTTTTGTCATTGAGGTAATGTCCAGGGTTCTGACAACAGTCATAGGTGTCAAGTGACCTTTGGGCATGATGTCAACATCATATGGATTGGGAATGCTACCACCTACCTTACTGTTGTATGCAAACATTATCAGCCAGGGTGCCTTTGTGTTCTCCTGCACCTCAGAAGGGTAAATCCCAAACATGAGAGGACATAGGTCCATACCCTGTGTGACACAAGTCATGTCTGGTCATCGGTTTGACATGGAGTCCACTGCAATCACACTATGGGTACTATCTTTGAGGCAATTTGCAGGAGAACTACTGATATAGTGGTTGATGCCTAGCCAAGTGTGTTTGTGTATGATTCCTGGGTGGAGAGTGGTCTCTTGAGTATTAGAAGGGTTGCCTATATTGTTAACTAATCCATACTGTCACATAGTCATTGCACATGACACTACACATTTAGGACTGTGGAATGTCTACACCAACCTCTACAGTGTTTTGGCCTTGTAATGTGGACATTGACTATGTCCTCAGTATAATAATTTAGCAAAGCCCACCCCCAATGGATCCTGTTATTACACAATCAGCCCAACACCCACACAGGATACTGCTGACACACACACACACACTTGTCAGTACTGAGTTTCAAATCCCTAGCTTGTTATGCATTGCTACTAAAGTGTTACACATTTATCATATGCAGTATGGAGCTTATAGGATGGCTGTTGTCCCAAGATACATCTAAGGAACATTACCAGCTCTTGTAAATACTGGCATTGGGTGATGTAGTGGGTGAGAGATTTCACCCTACACACACATTTACATTTGCCAGGAGTGAGTTTCAAACCTCTATTGAGCTATGTTTTCAGACCTTTATGTTACACATTTACCACACACACTACTGACCTTACATGGATTAGGGTTAACAACAGGTCCTTATAAGGTGAATGATATCTGCAGGACTGATAAAGCAGGGCACTGAGAAGTTTACTGGGTGCAAATGGGGCAAAAATCTTTAAGATATGGACACATATATGTACACACACTTGCCAGGAATGAGATTCATACTCCTACCTATGTAGTTATTGCTACTACATTGTTACGCATTTATCACACATGCCACAAAGATTATAGGTAGAGCAGTGTCCAAACATACCTCTAAGGTAAGTGACATCAGCAGCAGTGCTAAAGGAGGGGTAAGGGAAGTGTAGTGAGTGTGAATGGCCTCAAAATCAGGTCTCTACAAAGATACGTACATTCTCTCACATAAACATTTTCATAGTTGCCAGGACTGGGATTAGAACTCCTGCCCAATTACTTTGCAACACTAAAGTATTAGGCAGTTATCACAAGGGCCACGGAGCTTATATATTGGAGAGCTGTCCAAAGGTATCTTTGAAGGTGAGTGACATCAGCAGCAGTGCTAAAGGAGAGATAAGGGAAATGTAGTGAGTATGAATGACCTCAAAACAGGTCTCTACAAAGACACACACATACTCGCTCACACAAACACACATTTTCACAGTTGCCATGGCTGGGATTAGAATGCCTACCTAACTAATTTGCTACATTATAGCATTATGCAGTTATTGCAAGTGCCACAGAGCTTATATGCTGGAGAGCTGTCCAAAGGTATCTTTGAAGGTGAGTGACATCAGCAGCAGTGCTAATGGAGGGGTAAGGGAAGTGTAGTGAGTGTGAATGTCCTCAATATCAGGTCACTACAAAGATGCACAAGCTCTCTCACACAAACACACACATTTTAATAGTTGTTAGGACCAGGATTTAAACTCCTACCTAGCTAGTTTGCTATACTATAGTACTGCACAGTTCTCACAAGTGCCACAAAGTATATCTGTTAGAGAGCTGTCCAAAGGTATTTTTGAAGGTGAGTGACATCAGCAGCAGTGCTAAAGGAGGGATAAGGGAAGTGTAGTGAGTGTGAATGACCACAAAATCAGGTCTCTACAAAAACACACACACACTCTCCAACACAAAACACACACATTTTTACAGTTGCCAGGGTTGGGATTAGAGCTCCTACCTAACTAGTGTGATACACTATAGTATTACACAGTTATCACAAGCACCAAGGAGCTTATAGGACTGCAAGCTGCCCAAAGGGTTATTTTAGGGTGACTGACATCAGCAGGCACGCTAAAGTAGAGCAATGGGAAGTGTAATGAGTCTGAATGGCCTCAACCACATTCATCTAGAAACACACACACACACAGACACACGCCATACCTCTCAACCTCTTAGAGTAAGAAATCTGGTCAAAGCCATAAAAAACTGGTACAAATATGGACAAGTTTGAAATATTGCTCTTACAGACTTAGAAAGTTGCTAGAATAACAGGTTTTGCATTAGCATGAATTTTCTGAAGGGTATGAAGTCTAAAACTCAAATGTCTATCATTATTTTCTAACTTCAGTCTTTAATGATTTGCCACTAATTTGCTAGGAAGCCATAATTTTATGAAAAATGGACCAAAAATATAACGCAAAAATCTGGACAGTCTGCAAAAATCTGTACTATTGAGAGGTATGACACACACACACACACACACACACACACACACACACACACACACACACAACTTTACATTTGACAGGACTGAGATTACAACTGCTGCATGGATACTTATTTGTACTGTAGTGTTACATAGTTATCACGAGCACCACTGAGACTATAGGGCTAAGGGCTAACCAAATGAATTTCTACAGTGAATTACATCAGCACATCATGTGATATACAATGGGATGTGTATTGTGTGGGAAAGGCCTCATAATGGGATTCTGTCTGTCTCTCTCTTCCCCACGTCTCTGTGTGTGTATGTTTAACATATTATATTATGTTGGCCTTAGATATGTGAGAGTATTCTTATTCAATGTGTGTGTGTGTGTGTGTGTGTGTGTGTGTGTGTGTGTGTGTGTGTGTGTGTGTGTGTGTGTGTGTGTGTGTGTGTGTGTGTGTGTGTGTGTGTGTGTGTGTGTGTGTGTGTGTGTGTGTGTGTGTGTGTGTGTGTGAAGTATCAATGGTGTACAGTTTGGTGTGTGTGCACAGACATCTGTGAATAATGGATATCTGTAGTCCACTGTGTTGTCAGGCATGGGCTTCCACTGGGTTGTCAAACATGGGCTTCATTTCTCTAAGTGTAGGAGCATGCCCAGTATGTCCTATATTGAGTGTGTGCATCCATTGCAGGGAAAGTTGGAGTCCAGTTCAGGGTTTTGTGTGCTACAGCTACACCTAGCAACCTCTTTCTGCAGGATATCTGTAGATAGGTTGCCAATATGGAGACACAATGGAAGTAACATATGGGGCATACTGTAACTATTGCTGTCTGTGCTGCTTGTGTGACATGGTTGGTTGTAGCATAGATTTTCTGACATTTGTACTGTTTTACACTGTGATGTATCATGTCATCAACTACTGACAGTTATCATTCTTTACCCACAGTTATTCACCGGGGAAATACAAGATGAATGAAGCTGAGACCAATATTCTGAGGCATATAGACTACACATTCTCACACACTCTTGCCATTGTTGAGGGGTAGCTACAGACAATAGACTTCTTGGTTCTGTGTAAATGATCCAGCACCTTATTAATATGCTGGCTGGGAATCCCCTTCTTGTACTTTTCTCAACTTAAAGGAATGGCCATATCCTGCTGGGGCCATACCTCTCAGCTGTACAGATACACCCAGTTTATCCAGAGGCAGGACTCATATATCTGTTCGGTTTACCTTCACATTGTGGTTTAGAAGCAGTTTTGTGGCTATTCATTCATGGGTTTGCAGTCAGGGGTTAGTATGGGTGGACATTAAAGTTTCAGATTTCACACACACCTTGATATCCATGCACCTGCACCCCCCTCTGTTAGTCTCTCCTCTTCCTAACATTATGAAACAATATCTCAGAGATATCCCTATAGTTGGCCTTTATCCCAGTAGTATTTATGGCCTGGTTCACAGTCCTTGCAGTAGGACATGGGGAGGCATGCTACTAGCATTTGTCAACATGGCCTTGAATTTGTTTTCTGTTTACTGTGTTAGGTTGTTAGTTAGGACCCCCTGACATTCCATACATTGGCACTATGGGTGAGGCATGGGCCTTTGCCAGAGGACTGTAGGCCATTCGAGAGTGCTGCAGGCCATCTGTAGCAGGCCAGTGCATTCTGTCAGTCATATGTTCACAGGCTGCAAGCCAGTGGATTACCCTGGGGTGACAGTAGTGAGTGGTTGAGGTATTCCTGTCAATCCGTCCTGTTCATACTGATCCACGAGTCTGGATGTGGTCGGATTGCTTCTTACAGCTAGGGACACACCTGCATTGGACAGCTATTCAGCATGCAGCATCATGTATGTATTCCCATACAGAGATGGGTTCATGCTGTACTCACTCCCTACAGCAAAGATATGACCTGTGATAAACCTGTGGCTGATGGTGGGGTGAGCTGGGTGCATGTGTGATATGGAAGTTACTTGCACCTGACTCACAAATATACCTGAGACATTCCCCTTATGCTGGCTTATGTGTGGACATGGACAGCCTGTCATCACTTTGTAACTGTGCCTTTTGTGGTCTGCCAGTGATTGGCCAGACTACCAGTATTCCATACTAGAGGGACAACACATTTGATGCTAACCTCTATGTATAATTCCAAACTTGTGTGCAGTTGACAGTTATTTTATATGCACTCTGTGTAGGTTACTTCCACCTGTGTACTGTTTCTATGTATGGGCCCCATTCATGGCATGTCCAGCTTTCCGAAGGCGACAGATATTGACATCTGGACAGTGAGTATGTACAACTGCTGACATGGGTGTAACTGAGAAGCAGTGTGGTTGGCACTGCAGTTGTTGGAACATGGCTCTGTCGACCACTGTACAGTACCTAGGTCACTGAGACACAACCATCCAGGCCTACATGCTGACCACTTCCAGGCAATATTAAACACACAACAAACTTACCACACTGACCCTGCATAATGTACACATGCAACAATGTAGATTTGGACAGCTCTGCCAATCTGTGCTCCGGTGATATTACTCCTCAAACTTACATGTTACTGCATTTCTACATGGGATTATTGGGGGGGGCATACCTTAATATTTTAAATATTTGCAATGACTGTACTGGTATTTTTGTTACTCTGTTGGCTTCCATTTCATATGGTATTGTGACCTATCATGCAGAAAGAAGGCATATCAGTAGAGTACACATGTTAGATCTTAATGGCATAAATTTCAGTTTCAGACTTCTTACCCTTCAGAACTAAAATGCAACTGCCAGACCTGTTGTAGTATGTCTGTGTAGGTCTGGTAGGGGGCTGTTCACCATTGCCATCATTTGGGGGCCTTAGCCCAGCCTTTCTTTATGGTCATCTACACCTGTCCTGCTGGGTGAGGCTGGTGATGGGTATGTGACCCTCATTGACATCCATGTGTGTGTGACCTATTGACACCCACAGTTATGTGGGCCATCACATGCACTGCGGTGGGAGTTGTCACCTTGTGTAGTACTGCCTCGTACATTGAAACCAGTATCTGTTATGAATTTCCTGCTGTCCCATATAGCTGTCAGCTTTCTGCTGCTATCCCATTCAGTCACCCAATTCCCTTGCCATGCTTGCATCCATATCATACATACAACCATGAGAACATACTACTCCATTCAGTAATTGATAGGAAGGATGACTTACCTTGTTGCAGGGCCAGTATTGAGGACAGTGGCGGAGGGCTGACTATGTCAGATACACGTAGTACACTCCCTATACATGGTAAAGCCCAGGTAGTGTCATGTTTGGCATACCTTTTACTGTATGTGAAGTCAGAGAGCGGTATCAGTCCCTGGGTCCCTACAGTGTCAGTGTGTGTGCTATGCATTGTCTCTTTGCCAAGGCATGGCCATACTGGGCACACCTCCTTCTGCCTACAGGGGCAGGCTCAGGATGTTCCTCCTCCGAGTCCCGCTGTGCCTGTGCTGGCCTTGGTGTGTGGCCCTCCTCTATGCTGTTCCTGCTGCAGCTGTTTCCACAGGATCATATTGTGTAGCATGACACATACTATGAACATTTGTGTACATGTAGCTGGAGAGTACTGCAAAGCTCCACCAGATATGTCAAGGCAGCGGAACCGTGACTTGAGCATCCCAAACACATGCTCTACAATGATCCTGGTTTGTGCGTGTGGCTCATTATGGTGTTCTTGTTCGGGTGTGTGTGCATTTCTGATGGGTGTCATCAGCCACGGCTCCAGTGCATGGCCAGCATCCCCTGCTTGATGGCCATATGGGATGTCCCTCCTGGCAAATGCCTGATACAGCTGTGAGCAATGTCACATGTGGGAATCGTGATAGCTTCCAGGGCTGCCAGCACACACATTCATGATAATGCCCATGTATCGCACACGACCTAGCAGTTGATGGAGGGGAAGCCCTTGCGGTTTATGTGGACACTACCCTGCTTGTCGGGTGGTGCTTTGATATGGATGTGCGTGCAGTCTATAGCATCAACAGGGTATTCTGCTATACGGTGGAAGAGATGCATACTTCTGGTGAACGCCTCACTGGTGGTGGTGGGGAAATATATGTGCTCTGTGGCATGTGGTGTCATGGTATCCAGAAACTGGTGGAGTTTCCTAGATGCTGATGCCTGTGAGACCCCCATGATATCCCCAGTTGGTCTTTGGAAGGTACCTGTGGCTAGTGTTCTTAAGCCTACACATATCTTGGTATCCACTGGGATGGGTTCCCCTCTGTTAGTTCTGTGTGTGGGGGTGGCCGGCATGGCTCAATGATTTGCTGTAGTATGTCCCTGTCCACCCTATATCACTCCACTGTCTCCAGCTCATGTAGGCCCTGGTAGGTTACCCTGGGTCTCAACATTCTTCTCCTCCTCACTGTGGGTCAGTTGTCAGCATTCTCCTCCTCACCACCCTCAGTCTCTAGCACATATTGATGGAGTGAAGCAGAAGAGGCCTCTAACATTTTTAGTTAGTTTTCCAGTTAAAAATCCCCCACCTGTGTACACTGGTGGTGTAGAGTCTGTGGGAAAAAACAGTCTGTAGGGTGTTTGCATAGTTTACAGTAGTGTGCTGAGCTGCTGCATGTGTAATTGGCTGATTCTGATACATTCCACCTGCTAGCTATGCTAGTTCTCCTTGATTGCCTTCCTACTGCTGTTTCCCCTTCCTAGTTCCTCCCTATTTAAGCCCAGAGGCATACCGCGCATACCCAGTGCTGAAATGTAAACAGGGCTCCCATTTCCTCTTTTTTTTTTGTTTAAAACCCAGTGTGTAGTGCACACATGTTTAGGCTATGTACACACTGCTCATGCACATCTGACATACCCCCTTCCTTAGCTGTGCTTAGCTAAGGGCAAACACAGGCCACAGAGCTCCAGTGAACTTACAGCAAGCATGACACACCCCCTTATGAAGTCATTCATCTCTTACACTTGGACTGTTGTATTGCTGCACCTACACAGTTAGGTACAAGCTGACACTTTGAAGAAATATGTGATTCAGTATAACTTCCCTCATTTAGGGTGGCCATGGTGGTGCAGTGGTTAGCATTGCCACCTCACAGCAAGAGGTTCTCTGGTTCAATCCTCAGCTGGGGTACCTTCTGTGTGAAGTCTGCATGTCCTCCCTGTGGTTGTGTGGGATTCCTCCGGGTGCTCCGGTTTCCTCCCAGATCCCAAAGACATGCTGTAGGTGGATTAGACACTCTAAATTGGCCTTAGTTGTATGTGTGTGCCTTCCGTGGAAGGCTGGGCGCTGGGCTGGCAACTTGCCACCATAAAACTCCACTGCCAATCATGAGCAGACAGGTGATCCGCTTTGACGACCATTAACCAGGAAAAAGCCAGAAGTATAACTCCCCTCATTTGCATATCCCAGTGTGTAGGTCATTAGTCACTGCACTAAAACAGACCCTTTTCCCTTGACAACCAGTGCTCCATGGTATTGTTTACATTCTGCATGCCATTGACTATAATGGCAAAATGCAGAATTAACTTAAAGTTGAGTTTTCACATTTTTTTTATTTTTGGCACAATCCCATTTGCGCGTTGCTGCCCTATGCTTAAACGGCCAAAATTGGCCAAAAAAAAGTTTAATTTTCATAATAATTCATCATTTTTTAATGCCAATAGCCTTATATCTGGCCATTGGCATGTCTAATGTACATAATACATGGTTTTTCACGAGCTGTCATGCCTCTGTTTTGTCAGCTGCAGAAATGTACTCAGTTATTTTCCAAATACATTTCTGCACTGACACTGTTCTAGCATGGAGACCTGGCAGCTTGATGAATCGCTAAATCACCTCATTTGCATGGTTTTCATCAGCAAATTAGGTTATTTGCGTATTTGCTGGTTTTCCTTACTAGAACAGTGTAGGACCGCTCGTGCAAGTGAAAATGGCACTATCCTGAATTGCTTAGTGGCCATTTTCTATGCAGGAGCTCCTACACTCTTCCTGCATGGAAAATACGGCTTCCTGAATCCCAGGGACTGAGTTAATGGTTAGCTGATGTATCCCATGAATTGTTAAGGGATACTTTATTTTTACTCTGATTGCCACTGTCAGACAAGTTTAAGGCAATGTAGGGAATAATAGAAAGTGATCTTGGCCAAAACTCACATGAGAGGGGAGCATAAGGTCTAGAAATAGTCAAATTGTATTTTTAAACACTGCAGTTGCTCAGTTTGATGATTGCACTCATCATGTCAGGTGGTATAACACAGGTGAAGAAGTCTCAGCTGTCATTTTGACATATTTTAAACTCTCTCTGAAAGTTTTCAGGACTGCTCAACTTTAATTTGTAAGAGAAATCATTCTAAGTGTGGCTGTGTTTAGAGAACTACCACTAGTAAACGTATATTACCTTCCACTACACTCAGACAATGGTGTGATCTATGCACGTTTGTACTTTTTTGATGTGTCATTCAGAACAGAGTGGTTGGTTCTTAAATTCTTTGATCAAGCACAGCAGTTGATATCCCATGCTCACTGTCAGGTGTATGGTTATATGCTTGAGGGGTATTTTTTGCTACTGCACTGGATTGTACTTAATGTTGAACTCCATTTTTATCACTCAGGCTACATAGGCAACACTAGATCTGCTGTGTGCTCCTTCCTCACAATGAGGTCTTCCTTCCACACTGAGATATCTTATCTACACCAGCTAAAGTTATTAGATGGTTTATTTACTTATCAGTGCACTTTCCAGTATTAGATCTTACTGCAACCAAGTATAGCCTGATAAAACTTCTTTCTTAGAATGTCAAGGGCCTAAACTCAGTAATAAAACCAGCTTGTTTTCTCAAAGAAATGTGCCATCTTAATATCAATTAAGCATATCTGCAAGAAGATAAATTATCACAAAGTAATACTGCCATGTGCCTGTATAATTGGATTGGGTAGTACATAGGATCTGTTCCAGGGAGCCCCTCTAAATAGGTATTGATTGGATTTAGAAACACATTCGGTTGGAAAAGATTAAACTCACAATCAAGATTGTGGCAGTAGCTCAATATGTTAAGGCTATAGCTTTTGGATTGGATATGCTGATGGCAGTGGGTGTGGTTCTACCCTTCGTTGTATATTGTGCCATTGTTGGACATTTGGTGTGGGCGTTTGCTGCTCTTTTGTAATGTTGTGAGCCATATAAAATGAGTATGTTGTTAAGGTCATAACTGCACACAGTGAATTGATAGTGGATAATGTTTACCAACCTTATCAAGAAGAAACAGCCCCATTTAATGCTTTTGAGGCTGTGCTGTAAGAGTTTGCTGGACTATATCTTCCAGTTGTGATTAGGGCCAACTTTAATGTGGTGTTGGGCCATAAGAAAGGCAGGATATGTTTGGTATGACCCAGATCACATAAATATCACAGTCTTAGATGCAAGAGCTTTATCTGGCAGATCTTTGCAGATTCCAACACACAGATGTGGTGAATTTCCCATACTTTGCACTGCAACAAGGATCTCTGTCAGTAAGTTTAATTGTTTTTACTGAGCCATAACTTGATGGAGGAGATTTAATTATACCAGTAGTCTATTCTGACCATAGCATGGTTAAATACAGATTGGACTCAGCCCTTCCTAATGTGAACCTAGATCTACTCTTACATATAAAATTTCTTCTACGGTAGTATGTAGAAGTAGTTTGAACAATGTTTAGGAGAGGTATGCATCCATGGAGTCAGTACATGGGAGAGGTGAGATATTCTCAAAGTAAATTTTCTGCCTTATCTTAAAAACCTATGGCACACTTAAGAAAAGAAATTTGCAGGATTAGTAGATCATGAGAAACAATTAACTCGTGATACAGAACATTAATTAAGTGACCGATGTATGGATCGGGGACTACAAAAAAATAAGTACATTAAAAAGTGAACACCTTGCAGTACCAGCAATAGGAGCATATAAAACTGCTGTACAGGGCTAGGCAGGTGCATTCCTCCAAGCTCTTAGCATTACAGGTGACAGAGTGGAACCAGGTGCATGCCATCTTGGAGCTAAGGGACAGCAGATGACTGGCACAGCACTCTGCTTAGACTATTAATAATATCATGGCAAGTGTTTATGAAGAACTTTACAAGCAAATGTTGGGGTATGTCAGAGGCCACTCAAATATTTTTTAGTAAAAAGGTCAGTTGGGCAACTATAACTTCTTAGCAATTGAGAGGACTAAACCCCTACAACTATTGAAGTGAGACAGGCTGTCTTTACATTAAAGTCATTTAAGGTACCCAGGCTGGATGGGCTAACAACTGAACTATATCAGACACTGTACAATGAACTCACGCATACTCCTCTACCAAGCCAGAACAGGGAATATTGCCACTGCCAGTAAGGAAGGGAAAGGTCCTCTAAATCCTCAGTGCTACTAGGCCAGCTTCCATAATGACAGAAGAAATTGAAATTTTGGCCAAAAGTTTGACTACATGGTTAGGACACCTACTCCTGGCATCAACTAGGGACACATACAGATTTGTTCCAAACAGACAGGGGATTGCTGGTCCTTTGAGGCTTTTTTATAATATGCAGCGGCTTGGGAGGCAAAGCGCCGCACTAAGGAGAGTGTTGCTTACTGATTTCAATAAAATCTTTGATACAGTCCATTGTGACCTCATCTGGTCTGTTCTGGGGTGCCATGGCATACAGAAAGACTTTGGTAAGTGGTTTTGGCTGTTATACTGCCTACCCATGGTTCAAGTAATGACCAATAACTTCTGTTGTCAGCCATTTCATATACAGTATTGCCAGACAGAGTTGTCCTTTGTAACCATTTTTATTTATTTTGGCATTGTAAATCAAGTAATGCTTTCCGCTCTGGGGTATTCTAGAGCATGGGAAGAACATTTTGTCAGCTGCATGGTTTGTGGAAGACTGTGTACTTTGGCTTACTAATCTTCACATGCACCTATCACATATTCTTTCCCTGTTTTATGACTTTCAAAGATTTTCTGGTCTTTTGATAAACTGCAGCAAGACAGTATTGTTTCCCCATTCCACATCTGGGAATAAGACCTGTATCAGTTCATACATATACTGACAAAGAATGCATAGAATTTCTCAGATATTCCAGATGTTAACCTTCACCTTTTAATTGTCTGCTGTAGAGAAAGAATTAATTCTTGATTGAGTATGAAACTCCCCATCTTACTTAAGAACCCTGCCAGTAGTATGTGTGTTTTGCACAAATTTCTCTATCCCCTCCCTAGCAAACCACTCACTAACTATTGAGTTATGTATGGGATAATATCCATCTAATAATAGTTAGGAATAAGCCTCTCAACAGTATGGGGGAATAGGTTTCTCAAATCTCTGAAGATATGCTCATGTCATTGATTTAACACATTACTTGCTGGCTAGGACTCACCCCTGTCCCCTGTGGATGGCCACAGAAGTGGGTTCAATCACTTACAACACAATAAAGGCTCTCCGATGGAATGCAGGAAAGTGTGGGTCACTAGGAAGCATGATGATAAGAAGTTCAAACATCTTGTTTTTTGAGCAATGCAGAAACATATACAGTGCAATCCTTTATGCCTGGAGCATAATAAAAAAGTCATCATTTAGATTTTTCCATTTTTTGGTTAATCAACCTGATTCACAATGAGTCTGCATTATTATATCAAAGTATGACTGGCTTGAATTTATTACATGCACCACATTTTTAATAGGGGAACAATGGGTCACTAAAATATATTAAACAAAATATTTATAATAGATTACACAGCTGTATGGATGGTAAAAGAAATCTGAAATTTAAAACAAACTCAAGTTATAAAACCTGTAGGTTTTATACATACCTCTCAACTGCCCAGAATTTTGCAAAATGTCCAGATTTTTGCCTCATAGTTTTGGTCTGTTCCTTATAAAATGCATGGTTTTCTGGCAATTGAGGGTATAATTTACTAAATTTTGGTAGACATTTGAGTTCCACATGTCATATCATTCAGAAATTGTGTGCTAATGCAAAACCTGTTATTCTAGCAACTTTCTAAGTTTATAAGAGCAATATTTAAAAGCTGTCCCTGATTATGAGCCCTTGTCCCTGAATTACTTTTGTCTTTGTCCAGCATTTTTGTGCTAAACTGAGAAGTATAATTTCATTTAAAGCAGAAACTTTCATAGCAGGGTTCCTCTGCAAGAAGAAGAATTATACATATGCAAGATAAAACAAAGTGCTAAAAATTAACGTGAAGAGTGCAATAATGGGCTGACAAATGCATTTATTTATGAAAAAATGAAGAGATTTCTTTAGTATACTAGAATATTATCTAGCCATTACAAGTGCAGTCATCTGTATTTATCTAAACCGATAGAAGCAAGCGTTTTGTTTACCTCTTGCAAGTCATTCAGTACAATATAATCAAACTAGGCTCTCAGATCATGTGACATGACTTGCTCATCCATGTTTATTGCAGTAAGAATTTTCCAAGCGTCGCCTTCACACCTCCATGTGGAACATACTTTTATATGCACATGATGCATAAAGCTGAGTCACCTTGCTTCAGCAATGTTCACTGTAATCAACCAAAACACAGACTGGATTATGCATTACCTTGAGCAAAGCATTTGAACAGCAAAATTCACTATTTCCTTATGTCCCATTCCTTCCTGGAGCAATTTAATTAAGTTCAAAATAAGTAGGCTGGATGGATATGTTTAAAACAGAGCACTCTGAGAACACTGGATGCTACACATATTGTTTTGCCTGTATATAGAAATTTATTTCTACATGTCTAGTCAGCTTTAGATATGATTGCCTATTATGTATAGCTGATACATTTCTGAAACTAACATGTGGTCTCTCCAAAGCTAAAAGCAATTTCTTACAATTAGCCATTTAAAAACTCTCTCTGAAATGGTGCACATAAAGTGAATAATTAACTTGCTATATAATTATAATGATACTTGACATTGTATCTCTATGTGAACACATTAGCTTGTTTTCTAAATGTATGACAGCACCACTAATAATTTTAATGATTTTCTACCTACAAAATGAAAGGATGCCATTTTCTTAGTGCATTTGTAGAAGCGTGGTTGGACATGACTATTGCAGGGTACTGAACAGTGATTAATGCTCCATCTCCCACCCCTAGGAGGAAGATAATGTGTGGGGATGCTAGTCTGCAGTTTTGTGCTTCATTTTTAAAGATAATGGACCATTTGACGGACAGCCATATTTTAAATAAAATGCTATTCTAAACAGTCATCCACACCTCTTATCATATTACCTCCTGTGCTTGTCTCTATCTTAACTACCCCATACAGAGAAGCCCACAGCGTGACTTTTTGCTGATATGTTGGTGCAGTGCTGTTCATAGGTTCATAGGTTGGTACTAAACCTAGCCATAACAATTCCTTGGCTATTTCTTCCCACAATATTTACTTGATGGAGGAGATTTAATTATACCAGTAGTCTATTCTGACCATAGCATGGTTAAATACAGATTGGACTCAGCCCTTCCTAATGTGAAACTAGATCTAGTCTTACATATAAAATTTCTTCTATGGTAGTATGTAGAAGTAGTTTGAACAATGTTTAGGAGAGGTATGCATCCATGGAGTCAGTACATGGGAGAGGTGAGATATTCTCAAAGTAAATTTTCTGCCTTATCTTAAAAACCTACGGCACACTGAAGAAAAGAAGAAATATGCAGGATTAGTAGATCATGAGAAACAATTAACTCGTGATGCAGAACATTACTTAAGTGACCAATGTATGGATCGGGGACTACAAAAAAATAAGTACATTAAAAAGTGAACACCTTGCAGTACCAGCAATAGGAGCATATAAAACTGCTGTACAGGGCTAGGCAGGTGCGTTCCTCCAAGCTCTTAGCATTACAGGTGACAGAGTGGAACCAGGTGCATGCCATCTTGGAGCTAAGGGACAGCAGATGACTGGCACAGCACTCTGCTTAGACTATTAATAATATCATGGCAAGTGTTTATGAAGAACTTTACAAGCAAATGTTGGGGTATGTCAGAGGCCACTCAAATATTTTTTAGTAAAAGGTCAGTTGGGCAACTATAACTTCTTAGCAATTGAGAGGACTAAACCCCTACAACTATTGAAGTGAGACAGGCTGTCTTTACATTAAAGTCGTTTAAGGTACCCAGGCTGGATGGGCTAATAACTGAACTATATCAGACACTGTACAATGAACTCATGCATACTCCTCTACCAAGCCAGAATAGGGAATATTGCCACTGCCAGTAAGGAAGGGAAGGGTCCTCTAAATCCTCAGTGCTACTAGGCCAGCTTCCATAATGACAGAAGAAACTGAAATTTTGGCCAAAAGTTTGACTACATGGTTAGGACACCTACTCCTGGCATCGACTAGGGACACATACAGATTTGTTCCAAACAGACAGAGGATTGCTGGTCCTTTGAGGCTTTTTTATAATATGCAGCGGCTTGGGAGGCAAAGCGCCGCACTAAGGAGAGTGTTGCTTACTGATTTCAATAAAATCTTTGATACAGTCCATTGTGACCTCATCTGGTCTGTTCTGGGGTGCCATGGCATACAGAAAGACTTTGGTAAGTGGTTTTGGCTGTTATACTGCCTACCCATGGTTCAAGTAATGACCAATAACTTCTATTGTCAGCCATTTCATATACAGTATTGCCAGACAGAGTTGTCCTTTGTAACCATTTTTATTTATTTTGGCATTGTAAATCAAGTAATGCTTTCCGCTCTGGGGTATTCTAGAGCATGGGAAGAACATTTTGTCAGCTGCATGGTTTGTGGAAGACTGTGTACTTTGGCTTACTAATCTTCACATGCACCTATCACATATTCTTTCCCTGTTTTATGACTTTCAAAGATTTTCTGGTCTTTTGATAAACTGCAGCAAGACAGTATTGTTTCCCCATTCCACATCTGGGAATAAGACCTGTATCAGTTCATACATATACTGACAAAGAATGCATAGAATTTCTCAGATATTCCAGATGTTAACCTTCACCTTTTAATTGTCTGCTGTAGAGAAAGAATTAATTCTTGATTGAGTATGAAACTCCCCATCTTACTTAAGAACCCTGCCAGTAGTATGTGTGTTTTGCCCAAATTTCTCTATCCCCTCCCTAGCCAACCACTCACTAACTATTGAGTTATGTATGGGATAATATCCATCTAATAATAGTTAGGAATAAACCTTTCAACAGTATGGGGGAATAGGTTTCTCAAATCTCTGAAGATATGCTCATGTCATTGATTTAACACATTTCATGCTGGCTAGGACTCACCCCTGTCCCCTGTGGATGGCCACAGAAGTGGGTTCAATCACTTACAACACAATAAAGGCTCTCCGATGGAATGCAGGAAAGTGTGGGTCACTAGGAAGCATGATGATAAGAAGTTCAAACATCTTGTTTTGAGCAATGCAGAAACATATACAGTGCAATCCTTTATGCCTGGAGCATAATAAAAAGTCATCATTTAGATTTTTCCATTTTTTGTTAATCAACCTGATTCACAATGAGTCTGCATTATTATATCAAAGTATGACTGGCTTGAATTTATTACATGCACCACATTTTTAATAGGGGAACAATGGGTCACTAAAATATATTAAACAAAATATTTATAATAGATTACACAGCTGTATGGATGGTAAAAGAAATCTGAAATTTAAAACAAACTCAAGTTATAAAACCTGTAGGTTTTATACATACCTCTCAACTGCCCAGAATTTTGCAAAATGTCCAGATTTTTGCCTCATAGTTTTGGTCTGTTCCTTATAAAATGCATGGTTTTCTGGCAATTGAGGGTATAATTTACTAAATTTTGGTAGACATTTGAGTTCCACATGTCATATCATTCAGAAATTGTGTGCTAATGCAAAACCTGTTATTCTAGCAACTTTCTAAGTTTATAAGAGCAATATTTAAAAGCTGTCCCTGATTATGAGCCCTTGTCCCTGAATTACTTTTGTCTTTGTCCAGCATTTTTGTGCTAAACTGAGAAGTATAATTTCATTTAAAGCAGAAACTTTCATAGCAGGGTTCCTCTGCAAGAAGAAGAATTATACATATGCAAGATAAAACAAAGTGCTAAAAATTAACGTGAAGAGTGCAATAATGGGCTGACAAATGCATTTATTTATGAAAAATGAAGAGATTTCTTTAGTATACTAGAATATTATCTAGCCATTACAAGTGCAGTCATCTGTATTTATCTAAACCGATAGAAGCAAGCGTTTTGTTTACCTCTTGCAAGTCATTCAGTACAATATAATCAAACTAGGCTCTCAGATCATGTGACATGACTTGCTCATCCATGTTTATTGCAGTAAGAATTTTCCAAGCGTCGCCTTCACACCTCCATGTGGAACATACTTTTATATGCACATGATGCATAAAGCTGAGTCACCTTGCTTCAGCAATGTTCACTGTAATCAACCAAAACACAGACTGGATTATGCATTACCTTGAGCAAAGCATTTGAACAGCAAAATTCACTATTTCCTTATGTCCCATTCCTTCCTGGAGCAATTTAATTAAGTTCAAAATAAGTAGGCTGGATGGATATGTTTAAAACAGAGCACTCTGAGAACACTGGATGCTACACATATTGTTTTGCCTGTATATAGAAATTTATTTCTACATGTCTAGTCAGCTTTAGATATGATTGCCTATTATGTATAGCTGATACATTTCTGAAACTAACATGTGGTCTCTCCAAAGCTAAAAGCAATTTCTTACAATTAGCCATTTAAAAACTCTCTCTGAAATGGTGCACATAAAGTGAATAATTAACTAGCTATATAATTATAATGATACTTGACATTGTATCTCTATGTGAACACGCTTGTTTTCTAAATGTATGACAGCACCACTAATAATTTTAATGATTTTCTACCTACAAAATGAAAGGATGCCATTTTCTTAGTGCATTTGTAAAAGCGTGGTTGGACATGACTATTGCAGGGTACTGAACAGTGATTAATGCTCCATCTCCCACCCCCAGGAGGAAGATTATGTGCGGGGATGCTAGTCTGCAGTTTTGTGCTTCATTTTTAAAGATAATGGACCATTTGACGGACAGCCATATTTTAAATAAAATGCTATTCTAAACAGTCATCCACACCTCTTATCATATTACCTCCTGTGCTTGTCTCTCTATCTTAACTACCCCATACAGAGAAGCCCACAGCGTGACTTTTTGCTGATATGTTGGTGCAGTGCTGTTCATAGGTTCATAGGTTGGTACTAAACCTAGCCATAACAATTCCTTGGCTATTTCTTCCCACAATATTTACTTGATGGAGGAGATTTAATTATACCAGTAGTCTATTCTGACCATAGCATGGTTAAATACAGATTGGACTCAGCCCTTCCTAATGTGAAACTAGATCTAGTCTTACATATAAAATTTCTTCTACGGTAGTATGTAGAAGTAGTTTGAACAATGTTTAGGAGAGGTATGCATCCATGGAGTCAGTACATGGGAGAGGTGAGATATTCTCAAAGTAAATTTTCTGCCTTATCTTAAAAACCTACGGCACACTGAAGAAAAGAAGAAATATGCAGGATTAGTAGATCATGAAAAACAATTAACTCGTGATGCAGAACATTACTTAAGTGACCAATGTATGGATCGGGGACTACAAAAAAATAAGTACATTAAAAAGTGAACACCTTGCAGTACCAGCAATAGGAGCATATAAAACTGCTGTACAGGGCTAGGCAGGTGCGTTCCTCCAAGCTCTTAGCATTACAGGTGACAGAGTGGAACCAGGTGCATGCCATCTTGGAGCTAAGGGACAGCAGATGACTGGCACAGCACTCTGCTTAGACTATTAATAATATCATGGCAAGTGTTTATGAAGAACTTTACAAGCAAATGTTGGGGTATGTCAGAGGCCACTCAAATATTTTTTAGTAAAAAGGTCAGTTGGGCAACTATAACTTCTTAGCAATTGAGAGGACTAAACCCCTACAACTATTGAAGTGAGACAGGCTGTCTTTACATTAAAGTCGTTTAAGGTACCCAGGCTGGATGGGCTAATAACTGAACTATATCAGACACTGTACAATGAACTCACGCATACTCCTCTACCAAGCCAGAATAGGGAATATTGCCACTGCCAGTAAGGAAGGGAAGGGTCCTCTAAATCCTCAGTGCTACTAGGCCAGCTTCCATAATGACAGAAGAAACTGAAATTTTGGCCAAAAGTTTGACTACATGGTTAGGACACCTACTCCTGGCATCGACTAGGGACACATACAGATTTGTTCCAAACAGACAGAGGATTGCTGGTCCTTTGAGGCTTTTTTATAATATGCAGCGACTTGGGAGGCAAAGCGCCGCACTAAGGAGAGTATTGCTTACTGATTTCAATAAAATCTTTGATACAGTCCATTGTGACCTCATCTGGTCTGTTCTGGGGTGCCATGGCATACAGAAAGACTTTGGTAAGTGGTTTTGGCTGTTATACTGCCTACCCATGGTTCAAGTAATGACCAATAACTTCTGTTGTCAGCCATTTCATATACAGTATTGCCAGACAGAGTTGTCCTTTGTAACCATTTTTATTTATTTTGGCATTGTAAATCAAGTAATGCTTTCCGCTCTGGGGTATTCTAGAGCATGGGAAGAACATTTTGTCAGCTGCATGGTTTGTGGAAGACTGTGTACTTTGGCTTACTAATCTTCACATGCACCTATCACATATTCTTTCCCTGTTTTATGACTTTCAAAGATTTTCTGGTCTTTTGATAAACTGCAGCAAGACAGTATTGTTTCCCCATTCCACATCTGGGAATAAGACCTGTATCAGTTCATACATATACTGACAAAGAATGCATAGAATTTCTCAGATATTCCAGATGTTAACCTTCACCTTTTAATTGTCTGCTGTAGAGAAAGAATTAATTCTTGATTGAGTATGAAACTCCCATCTTACTTAAGAACCCTGCCAGTAGTATGTGTGTTTTGCCCAAATTTCTCTATCCCTCCTAGCCAACCACTCACTAACTATTGAGTTATGTATGGGATAATATCCATCTAATAATAGTTAGGAATAAACCTTTCAACAGTATGGGGGAATAGGTTTCTCAAATCTCTGAAGATATGCTCATGTCATTGATTTAACACATTTCATGCTGGCTAGGACTCACCCCTGTCCCCTGTGGATGGCCACAGAAGTGGGTTCAATCACTTACAACACAATAAAGGCTCTCCGATGGAATGCAGGAAAGTGTGGGTCACTAGGAAGCATGATGATAAGAAGTTCAAACATCTTGTTTTTTGAGCAATGCAGAAACATATACAGTGCAATCCTTTATGCCTGGAGCATAATAAAAAAGTCATCATTTAGATTTTTCCATTTTTTTGTTAATCAACCTGATTCACAATGAGTCTGCATTATTATATCAAAGTATGACTGGCTTGAATTTATTACATGCACCACATTTTTAATAGGGGAACAATGGGTCACTAAAATATATTAAACAAAATATTTATAATAGATTACACAGCTGTATGGATGGTAAAAGAAATCTGAAATTTAAAACAAACTCAAGTTATAAAACCTGTAGGTTTTATACATACCTCTCAACTGCCCAGAATTTTGCAAAATGTCCAGATTTTTGCCTCATAGTTTTGGTCTGTTCCTTATAAAATGCATGGTTTTCTGGCAATTGAGGGTATAATTTACTAAATTTTGGTAGACATTTGAGTTCCACATGTCATATCATTCAGAAATTGTGTGCTAATGCAAAACCTGTTATTCTAGCAACTTTCTAAGTTTATAAGAGCAATATTTAAAAGCTGTCCCTGATTATGAGCCCTTGTCCCTGAATTACTTTTGTCTTTGTCCAGCATTTTTGTGCTAAACTGAGAAGTATAATTTCATTTAAAGCAGAAACTTTCATAGCAGGTTCCTCTGCAAGAAGAAGAATTATACATATGCAAGATAAAACAAAGTGCTAAAAATTAACGTGAAGAGTGCAATAATGGGCTGACAAATGCATTTATTTATGAAAAAATGAAGAGATTTCTTTAGTATACTAGAATATTATCTAGCCATTACAAGTGCAGTCATCTGTATTTATCTAAACCGATAGAAGCAAGCGTTTTGTTTACCTCTTGCAAGTCATTCAGTACAATATAATCAAACTAGGCTCTCAGATCATGTGACATGACTTGCTCATCCATGTTTATTGCAGTAAGAATTTTCCAAGCGTCGCCTTCACACCTCCATGTGGAACATACTTTTATATGCACATGATGCATAAAGCTGAGTCACCTTGCTTCAGCAATGTTCACTGTAATCAACCAAAACACAGACTGGATTATGCATTACCTTGAGCAAAGCATTTGAACAGCAAAATTCACTATTTCCTTATGTCCCATTCCTTCCTGGAGCAATTTAATTAAGTTCAAAATAAGTAGGCTGGATGGATATGTTTAAAACAGAGCACTCTGAGAACACTGGATGCTACACATATTGTTTTGCCTGTATATAGAAATTTATTTCTACATGTCTAGTCAGCTTTAGATATGATTGCCTATTATGTATAGCTGATACATTTCTGAAACTAACATGTGGTCTCTCCAAAGCTAAAAGCAATTTCTTACAATTAGCCATTAAAAACTCTCTCTGAAATGGTGCACATAAAGTGAATAATTAACTAGCTATATAATTATAATGATACTTGACATTGTATCTCTATGTGAACACGCTTGTTTTCTAAATGTATGACAGCACCACTAATAATTTTAATGATTTTCTACCTACAAAATGAAAGGATGCCATTTTCTTAGTGCATTTGTAAAAGCGTGGTTGGACATGACTATTGCAGGGTACTGAACAGTGATTAATGCTCCATCTCCCACGCCCAGGAGGAAGATTATGTGCGGGGATGCTAGTCTGCAGTTTTGTGCTTCATTTTTAAAGATAATGGACCATTTGACGGACAGCCATATTTTAAATAAAATGCTATTCTAAACAGTCATCCACACCTCTTATCATATTACCTCCTGTGCTTGTCTCTCTATCTTAACTACCCCATACAGAGAAGCCCACAGCGTGACTTTTTGCTGATATGTTGGTGCAGTGCTGTTCATAGGTTCATAGGTTGGTACTAAACCTAGCCATAACAATTCCTTGGCTATTTCTTCCCACAATATTTACTTGATGGAGGAGATTTAATTATACCAGTAGTCTATTCTGACCATAGCATGGTTAAATACAGATTGGACTCAGCCCTTCCTAATGTGAAACTAGATCTAGTCTTACATATAAAATTTCTTCTACGGTAGTATGTAGAAGTAGTTTGAACAATGTTTAGGAGAGGTATGCATCCATGGAGTCAGTACATGGGAGAGGTGAGATATTCTCAAAGTAAATTTTCTGCCTTATCTTAAAAACCTACGGCACACTGAAGAAAAGAAGAAATATGCAGGATTAGTAGATCATGAAAAACAATTAACTCGTGATGCAGAACATTACTTAAGTGACCAATGTATGGATCGGGGACTACAAAAATAAGTACATTAAAAGTGAACACCTTGCAGTACCAGCAATAGGAGCATATAAAACTGCTGTACAGGGCTAGGCAGGTGCGTTCCTCCAAGCTCTTAGCATTACAGGTGACAGAGTGGAACCAGGTGCATGCCATCTTGGAGCTAAGGGACAGCAGATGACTGGCACAGCACTCTGCTTAGACTATTAATAATATCATGGCAAGTGTTTATGAAGAACTTTACAAGCAAATGTTGGGGTATGTCAGAGGCCACTCAAATATTTTTTAGTAAAAAGGTCAGTTGGGCAACTATAACTTCTTAGCAATTGAGAGGACTAAACCCCTACAACTACTGAAGTGAGACAGGCTGTCTTTACATTAAAGTCATTTAAGGTGCCCAGGCTGGATGGCTAACAACTGAACTATATCAGACACTGTACAATGAACTCATGCATACTCCTCTACCAAGCCAGAATAGGGAATATTGCCACTGCCAGTAAGGAAGGGAAGGGTCCTCTAAATCCTCAGTGCTACTGGGCGAGCTTCCATAATGACAGAAGAAACTGAAATTTTGGCCAAATGTTTGACTACATGGTTAGGACACCTACTCCTGGCATCGACTAGGGACACATACAGATTTGTTCCAAACAGACATGGGATTGCTGGTCCTTTGAGGCTTTTTTATAATATGCAGTAGCTTGGGAGGCAAAGCGCCGCACTAAGGAGAGTGTTGCTTACTGATTTCAATAAAATCTTTGATACAGTCCATTGTGGCCTCATCTGGTCTGTTCTGGGGTGCCATGGCATACAGAAAGACTTTGGTAAGTGGTTTTGGCTGTTATACTGCCTACCCATGGTTCAAGTAATGACCAATAACTTCTGTTGTCAGCCATTTCATATACAGTATTGCCAGACAGAGTTGTCCTTTGTAACCATTTTTATTTATTTTGGCATTGTAAATCAAGTAATGCTTTCTGCTCTGGGGTATTCTAGTGCATGGGAAGAACATTTTGTCAGCTGCATGGTTTGTGGAAGACTGTGTATTTTGGCTTTCTAATCTTCACCTGCACCTATCACAGATTCTTTCCCTGTTTTATGATTTTCAAAGATTTTCTGGTCTTTTGATAAACTGCAGCAAGACAGTAGTGTTTCCCCATTCCACATCTGAGAATAAGACCTGTCTCAGTTCATACATATACTGACAAAGAATGCACAGAATTTCTCAGATATTCCAGATGTTAACCTTCACCTTTTAATTGTCTGCTGTAGAGAAAGAATTAATTCTTGGTTGAGTATGAAACTCCCCATCTTACTTAAAAACCCTGCCAGTAGTATGTGTCTTTTGCCCAAATTTCTCTATCCCCTCCCTAGCCAACCACTCACTAACTATTGAGTTATGTATGGGATAATATCCATCTAATAATAGTTAGGAATAAGCCTTTCAACAGTATGGGGAAATAGGCTTCTCAAATCTCTGAAGATATGCTCATGTCATTGATTTAACACATTTTGTGCTGGCTAGGACTCACCTCTGTCCCCTGTGGATGGCCACAGACAAGGGAGCCCACAGGATTTTTTGCAGGGGGGTGCAAACCCAGAGCCCCACCCATGTAGCTCACCACGCCCCCTTCCAACACAGCCCCGCCCAAGCCCACCCACCCAAGCCCCGCCCACACCGCCATTCCAGTGTCCCATTACTTGGCTATTTCTCCCCATTTACTGTAGGCACTGTTCAAATCTGTATGCATACTGTTTTATGCTTTAGTTCTACAATGATTACAGGCAGTTGGATTTAATTTACAACTTTTATTTCAAACATAGCCCAAACACCGAGACATTTACTAAACCTAAACAAAGCAATAGTCTTACAATGAAAACAGACTTGACATTAGAGTTTCTCTACTTTTGAAACTGTCAATGAAACAGCATTGAAACCCACATTCAAAGAAAATGCATCTGGCCAGTGGCAGGTTATTTACCTTTGAACTGTTTTCAAGCAATAGGTTCCTTGCACACCGTTAGGGTCATGCAAAAGTTATTTGATTTACCTGATTGTATTAATTATAATATATAATTGAATTCTATATCTTGTATTATACAGCAACACTTGTTTGAGTGTCTCTGCGAGTAAAGTAATCTGAATAATTCCACATTAAAGATATCTGAAACTAATGAAGATGTTGCTAGAAAACTGTATATTTCAGTGTTTCATCTACAAATTCAGTGCCTGCTGCCGTCAAAGAATAAATTGCCTATGTTAAATTAAAAAAATGGTAAGCTGGTATATTGCAATAGAAAATGGATGACAAGCTGAAAAACAGGTTCATAGTTATTAGGCATCTCATCCAAAGGAGGACATCCTGAGGACTGCAGCATACAAATGTATATGCTGTAGGAATAGAACCTCAAGCCTTTACATTAAGATGCAAGTATTCTACTTGTGGTGCTACTAACATAGCTTTAAAGCTTTATACCACACTAGAGATACCAATTGCTAAACAGTTGCACATAGTAAACAGACTTGGCATGAGCAGCAGTGAACTTAGCTTCCCTTAAAACTCAGTTCCTTGAAAATGCACTTGAAAATTCTACCTGCTAACTCTAGCTTGGGCATTTCACTTTCTCTCTCACAAACATACCACACCCCTCAAGACCTCAACCTTAGTGCAAGAAATCTTGACAAAGCCTAAAATAAATAGGGACAGACTATAAATATGGCTCTCAGAAACTTAGAAAATTGCAAGAGTAGCAGGATTTGTGTTAGTATGCATTTTTCTAAATGACATGACATCTAAAACTGAAATCTCATTTAGCAACTTCAATCCTTTTTAGGAGGAATATGGGGCAAAAATCTGGACAGCTGAGGGGCATGCTACCTCCCTCTTATACACACACCAAATAATTCTGGCCAGACTTTAATTAGTTCTGGGAAGGTTGCACTGAATGGCACCGTGCTTGATCTGAAGTGAGTGAAATCCTGGTAGCCAGTGATAACTGATCTGCAGCTCAGCAATGTGGAGCATTAAAGCATTTTTAGCAGAGCATTGTTTTATCACTACCTATTGTGTTTGCACATAAGCTGTAGTCATTTCAAACATTTGCCTTTTTTGATTATTACAGAGCACATTTACCCACCAGAGCTATTGTGTTTTGACTTCAGTGTGGAGATAGTTGTTGCAGGGCTTGGCTTTTAAGTAAGGTAGCAATGCTTATTTACCATATACCATTAAAGCCACCCAACTACAAGTGTACTAACACACAGACACTGCTATAAGACACTGGTCTCCAATAAAATGTAATGAGCTTTTGAAAATACTGTAATCCTGTCCTTTTATTACAAATACTGTCCTATGCATTTCAATACCCAAGGCTTATACATTATCAAATATTCTTTGCATGGCAACAACGAAAAGGCTTTCAATGCTGGTAATTCTTTAACAATATGCTTACTAAAGCTTACTTGCATCTTACAATCTCCGACAAGCTTACCTGATGTTCATTAAACCATGGCTACTTAAACAGAGCAAGAGGGCACTGTGACAGCATGCAGTTCCTGAATAATAAGAAGCATAAATCAACAGTATAAACATCTGATAGAAAACCAGAACATTTTGCAAAATCAAGGACAGATGAAAAGCCATGGTCGTATTTGTGATCTACCTTGGATGGGGGAATACTCTGCACACTTACACTGCATAACTGCTCCTTGCCTTCCTTGGACACATCCAGAGCCACTACAATGGGGGATGGGGTGCAATAAGTATGTCATAATTTGAAATGTCTCTGGCTGACAGTGATGGCTCTGACACTCATACCTCTCAACTTCAGAGCAAGAAATCTGGACAAAGCCATACATAGAACTAGAAGTGGGACACAGTCCCAAAAATAAGGCCAATTTTTAAATATTGCTCTTATTAACTTAAACAGAACAGGTAGATCTTACATTAGTACAAATTTTCTGAAGGGTATAAAATATGGAACTCAAATGTCTGCCATTATTTTCTAACTTCAATCTTTAATGACTTGCCACTAATTTGCCAGAAAACCACAATTTTATGAAAAACAGACCAAAATGTGATGCAAAAATACCTGTCAAAAAGAGGGACACCTTAACTTGCGCAGCTAACAAAATAAGAGCATTCACATGCATTTCTGAAATAAAGGTAATCTATAACTGATCATTACAGTTATATACAATTGTCATTTTGGAGGAGGGATTATTAGGGGAGAGCAACATTTTGAGCCAGAATTGGGGACAATTGAGATGTTTGGATATTCCTAATCTACAAAGTGATTTGCACGTACCTCTCAACCTCTTAATGCAGGAAATCTGAACAAGGCCAAATATATTGGGGAACATACAAACACTACTGAAAATTGCTCTTTATAAAACTTACAGTCTTGCATTAGCATGCATTTTCTGAAGGTTATGACATCTGAAACTCAATGTCTGTCATTTAATGGCTTCATTCCTAAATGATTTGCTAGAAAATCACAAATTTTATGAGGAACAAACCAAAAATAAGCAGCAAATATCTACCATTCTGCAAAGATATGGACAACTGAGAGGTATAGTTCAACCGGGGCTGTATGAGTTTGCTACCCCCCCCTCTCAAAATCATGGTCAAATGGAGCCTCCCCCCTGCAGCCATTCCAATGTCCCATTCCTTGGTTATGTTGCCCCATTTACCATAAACACTAATGTGCATACTGCTTTACTTTTGCGATGATTTAGGATTTCATTTGAACGTTTTATTTTGCATTTTACAGCACAAACCCCAATACATATCTATTAAAGCAATGCAGTTTCACAATGAAACTAGATTAACATTAAAACTTCTCTGCCCTTTAAACTCACATGCATTGAAACAGCACTGAAAACCACTTTCACAGAAAATACATTTTGCCATTGGCAAATATTAACTCTGGGCTGTCTTCAAAATCATAGGCCCCTCGAACACAACATAAACATGCTCTTTAATACACCTTCCTGACTGTATTACATTATATTCCTTGTACAATACAGTACAGTTGTTAGAGGGCATTTTAAATTTATTGCTTTGAACATTTTGCCAGTAAACAATGAAACAAAAGGCATCCACCAATGACAAAATTGCCCAATTCAGAACATTTCCATCATAAAGTCTACTCAAGTCCACCACTATCAGTAAAAAATATACACAATCTCTGTAGTAAAATCCACATTGAAGAAATTTGTAACTAATAAAGAGGTTGCTGCTAGCAAACACTTTATATGTCATTGTTTAATCTACAAATAATGTGCCTGTTACCCTTGAAGAATAACTTGCCTTTGTTGCATGCAATAAAAAAAATGAAAAGCTAGTAATACCGCAATAGGGAATGGATAGCAAACTGTTAACAGTTCCATAGTTACTAGGTATCTTTGCCAAAAGACTGCAGCATCCACCCCTTTACAACACAATACAGCATCAGCAATGCATTTACCTACTGTGAGTAGAACCCACAGCCTTCAGCATCTAAAGTAAGTACACTATCTGTTGTGCTATTAACAATGCAAGCAGACTAAACATAAGCAGCACTAAACTTTTGCTCCCTGCAGCTCTCAGCTCCTTGTAAAATCTACTCGACACTCAGCTGTATCTCTGAAAAGAGAGACCTATAGAGTTAGTGGAGGAGAAAAAAAAAAAAAGCCTGTCAGCACTAGGTAAAGTACCAAAATACTTCTACATAGTAACTCTTTCCTGTCTTCGACAAACTTAAAGAAGTACACTTTATCCTTGTCACAATTACTAACACGGACACTACAAGCAGTCTATGAAATAATTTAAGCAGATGTATGTTAACTGCAGCTGCTTAAATGATTAACTGATACTCACAAAATTGCACCATTCACCTATTGGGACCAATCAGCATCTCCTCCACAGTGTCAACTGTGCTTTTAACAGTTTGCTGCCTGGGCAGCAGATTCCTTCATCCTATCCTAGATGTAGCTTTGAATTCCATCTTTTATCTATAGCAGAGATCAATGTAATAGATGCATAGTGTGGCACCTTTCATAAATATATACCATTACATTTTTGTTAGTCTTCAGATACTACATATTCATGTGAGCTGTTAAAGTTACAGCTAGTGGTCTCTGGCTTTAGTTTAAGAATTCTGGGGTAAATTATTTCATGTTTTCTTATCCAACGTCTGACTTATAGACCATAAAAAATTTCAGATAAAAAAATAGACTGATATTACCTGATCTACCTTTATTTTAGCTATGGAGGTATCAATCCCCCCAAAGAAGAAAAAAAAAACAGCAGTAGGTACCAAACAGATATTATAACTTAACATTTACATTTGCTTCTTAAAGTGATAGATGAATTTTGCACCTGCAGTCAAGATAATAATGTCCAACCTAATTTCTATCTCTGCAGTCCATGCAGATGGTTTACAAAGCTGCCCTAGACATCTCAGCTTCAGATTTCCTCTAGCAGTGACTACAACTTATTTCCCTGCCTCACAAAAATTCCCAGAACTAACAAGTGAAATGTCCTACACATCTTTATGGTGACATTTCAAGAGAAAGAAATCATCACTTTAACAAGTACACACACCGTATGTTTCGGCCTATACATGCTTGAAAACCTTCTTACTGCAGCTGTCTGGTTTACTTCAAGAAAACTAATTCTTAACCTTTCAAAATATAAGTTATGATTTTCAGAACCCAACAAAAGCTATGATCAGTTCCACCAGACTGGGCCATCCCAGGCTCTGCTAAAATTGCTAAAGATCACTTTTCCCTTAGAATAGCTAGGGCTCTAGCTAGTCTTATTTCTAGATAAAAAATATTTGCTATATTTTTAAAATATTCTTTTATCTCCAGCAGTTGTGGAAGCCACTAATAAAAGAATCATCACTTTAACAAGTACACACACCGTATGTTTCGGCCTGCAAAATCTGACATTTGTACCACAAATGTCCCACTTTGGACATTTGAAAAGGTGGCAAGTTGGCAACCCTATAGTACACTGCGCGCACACACACACACACACACACACACACACACACACACACAACTCTGCCTGAAGCGTCCCATCTTCCGTCTGTTTACTCCCGCGAGTCCCGCTTGCTATTCCGTTTCAGGTCCCATCTTCTTCCATTCCCGCTCGAATCATCCCGCTTGCAAAGCCATCCTTGTAAACTCCCGCTCACAAACTTCTAAATATTCACGAGAGCGATGATGTCACGCCCGCGACTGGACTGTTAACACACGGACTTCTTTCTTCTTAAAGAAGAGCGCGTACAAAAAAAAAAAACTTTTAACTTTTTTTTAAATTATTTAGTCAGCCGATTCCAGGGGGGTGCAAGTGCACCCCCTTGCACCTGCCTGCGGGCGCCCTTGGCCACAGAAGTGGGTTCAATCACTTACAACACAATAAAGGCTCTCCGATGGAATGCAGGAAAGTGTGGGTCACTAGGAAGCATGATGATAAGAAGTTCAAACATCTTGTTTTTTGAGCAATGCAGAAACATATACAGTGCAATCCTTTATGCCTGGAGCATAATAAAAAAGTCATCATTTAGATTTTTCCATTTTTTTGTTAATCAACCTGATTCACAATGAGTCTGCATTATTATATCAAAGTATGACTGGCTTGAATTTAATACATGCACCACATTTTTAATAGGGGAACAATGGGTCACTAAAATATATTAAACAAAATATTTATAATAGATTACACAGCTGTATGGATGGTAAAAGAAATATGAAATTTAAAACAAACTCAAGTTATAAAACCTGTAGGTTTTATACATACCTCTCAACTGTCCAGAATTTTGCAAAATGTCCAGATTTTTGCCTCATAGTTTTGGTCTGTTCCTTATAAAATGCATGGTTTTCTGGCAAGTCATTGAGGTTAGAATTTACTAAATTTTGGTAGACATTTGAGTTCCACATTTCATATCATTCAGAAATTGTGTGCTAATGCAAAACCTGTTATTCTAGCAAATTTCTAAGTTTATAAGAGCAATATTTAAAATCTGTCCCTGATTATGAGCCCTTGTCCCTAAATTACTTTTGTCTTTGTCCAGCATTTTTGTGCTAAACTGAGAAGTATAATTTCATTTAAAGCAGAAACTTTCATAGCAGGGTTCCTCTGCAAGAAGAAGAATTATACATATGCAAGATAAAACAAAGTGCTAAAAATTAACGTGAAGAGTGCAATAATGGGCTGACAAATGCATTTATTTATGAAAAATGAAGAGATTTCTTTAGTATACTAGAATATTATCTAGCCATTACAAGTGCAGTCATCTGTATTTATCTAAACCGATAGAAGCAAACATTTTGTTTACCTCTTGCAAGTCATTCAGTACAATATAATCAAACTAGGCTCTCAAATCATGTGACATGACTTGCTCATCCATGTTTATTGCAGTAAGAATTTTCCAAGCGTCGCCTTCACACCTCCATGTGGAACATACTTTTATATGCACATGATGCATAAAGCTGAGTCACCTTGCTTCAGCAATGTTCACTGTAATCAACCAAAACACAGACTGGATTATGCATTACCTTGAGCAAAGCATTTGAGCAGCAAAATTCACTATTTCCTTATGTCCCATTCCTTCCTGGAGCAATTTAATTAAGTTCAAAATAAGTAGGCTGGATGGATATGTTTAAAACAGAGCACTCTGAGAACACTGCATGTTAAACGTATTGTTTTGCCTGTATATAGAAATGTATTTCTACATGTCTAGTCAGCTTTAGATATGATTGCCTATTATGTATAGCTGATACATTTCTGAAACTAACAAGTGGTCTCTCCAAAGCTAAAAGCAATTTCTTACAATTAGCCATTTAAAAACTCTCTCTGAAATGGTGCACATAAAGTGAATAATTAACTAGCTATATAATTATAATGATACTTGACATTGTATCTCTATGTGAACACATTAGCTTGTTTTCTAAATGTATGACAGGACCACTAATAATTTTAATGATTTTCTACCTACAAAATGAAAGGATGCCATTTTCTTAGTGCATTTGTAGAAGCGTGGTTGTACTTGACTATTGCAGGGTACTGAACAGTGATTAATGCTCCAACTCCCACCCCTAGGAGGAAGATAATATGTGGGGATGCTAGTCTGCAGTTTTGTGCTTCATTTCTAAAGATAATGGACCATTTGACAGACAGCCATATTTTAAATAAAATGCTATTCTAAACAGTCTTACTCACCTCTTATCATATTATCTCCTGTGCCTGTCTCTATCTTAACTATCCCATACAGAGAAGCCCACAGCGTGACTTTTTGCTGATATGTCGGTGCAGTGCTGTTCATAGGTTCATAAGTTGGTACTAAGCCTAGCCATAACAATTCCTTGGCTATTTTTTCCCACAATATTTACTTCCCTGGACCCCTGTCTTGCAGGGCGACTGACGTGATCCCTGGAGTGAATTTCCTATCTCCCATCCAATCGTCAAGGTTCCTTTTGAAGAGGGCCAAAGAGGCTCTCTGCTTGACATGTATGTGCAGTCTATTCCAGAGTCCGGGGAGTCTCTGGGTCAGGAACCTATCCCTCCAGCCTGTTTTGTTCATTGTGATGACAAGGTTTAGATCCCTGAAGCATGTGGCTCTGAGGGGTTGGGATTTCTTTAAGTGTAGCATGTCTAACAGCTCTGGGTTTGACATGGCCTTGTATGTTAAGCAGAGATCACCTCTGAGTAGACGATATGCGACAGAGTATAGCTGGAGTTTTTTTTAGACAGTCAGCATAGGGCATCTGCTTTAGGCCTGTGATTCTTTTAGTGAGGTATTTCTGTGGCTTTTCCAGTTGTTGCAGATGTCTTGAACGGTACATACCAAATGGGGGGTTGTATTCTATAATGGGTCTAATGGGGGACGAGTGCAGTGGGACAATGACTTCCTTTTTTTCTGGATGAAAAGCTCTTAGAGATGAGGTGTGCCACATATAAAGATTTCCTGACTGCTGTGGCGATGTGGTTATCGAAGTTGAGACCACTGTCCACCTGTGTCCCTAAGTTTCTTATCACACTTTTGGTGTTTAGTGTACTGCCACCTATGTGGTAATTCATGGGTACATGTTTTTTTCCCAAAGGGGATAACTGTACATTTCTTGGCATTGAGCTTGAGCCCATGGCTCTGGCACCAAGCATCTGTTTCTGTAAGGCCCTTTTGTAGAATATCCCCATCATTTGGGGATTCACTAATGGCTCCCAGTTTGCAGTCATCTGTGAACTTTGTTAGCCAGATTCCCTTAGTGTTGACCTCTGGTCTGAGAGGGAAGGTGTTGGCAATCATTGGGAGATTAGATAACTCAGCACATTAACACAGAATGTCATGGATTTGAATTATTGGTGTCTGGCTTGTGTGGACTCTGTTGGTGTAGCAATCATATTTTGCCAACTATATTGTAGAATGCCTCCTCCACCATATGCTCTTGTAGTGTGTTTCCAAGATGGTATTGGGGTGCATGCAAATCACAATGGAGGCACTCTGCTACATGGCCTCATCCTTTAGGAGATTAGCCCTTTAAGTTAGGATATCATTCAGCAAATTCCATTATTTCTCTTTGCAAATGAAACATAATCCCCAGCTCGTCCATCACATTGCATGTGCACTGTCTCCCTCTTCCTTTTCTTCCTCTCATCAGAAGAAATGCTTGTTTTTTGTTTAATGTTTTGTTTCCCATCATAACTCTCTAGAAGTCATCAAGATCCTTCAAGAGGGCCTGTCTCAAACAAATAGCTAGTGTCATAAACATGGACTAAAACTAAATGCCAAAAATGTATTACAGTCTCATATGGCATGCATGATATTCCCTGTAGTTATCACATTAACAACACTGCCTTGAAAATTGATTTGGTAGTTAGGGAGTTGGGAAACTATGGAGACATCAAACTGTCCTTTAATCACATGTAACCAGTATTGTAAGAAAGTCCTTTTTCACTCTGCAACTTATTAGTAAGGGTACGGCATCTAGGTCCAGGAATGTGATCATTCCACTATATTTAGAACTTATTAGGCCAGTCAATAAGCATAATGTCCCCTTCTGTATGTACCTGTCCAAACACTTAACACAACTTGGATAACCATAATGCTTTCTCACCAAGAAAATCAAGGGCCTAAAATCATAAAATCAACACTTGCCATCTCTAAGCTTTGTCTCTTTTCTCAGTATTACATATGCTACAGAGGGGTGATTTCTGCTTCATGTAAAGAGCCTCAACAGACTTCTCTCTGATCTACTGTACATCTGCAAGTCCAATGATGGAATAAACACCTGCTCAAGAGATCTTAATCTCTTTTGCAAAATACATAGAACATATGTTGGAGGGATAGATATGTATCACAGAGAATACCACTTCTTTGGAACCATCTTGCTCTCCATATAAAACAAAGTACTTCCCTTACTTTATTGAAATAAAATCTGGAAAAATGGATGAGAAAACTACAAATTCAGCCCTAGTTTATTATCCATGTCCCTTATGGATAGGTGTAACATGTAAATGTTATACCTGGCTCTGGGTTATTTATATTCAAATTAAAAAGTTAAAAACTTCATGGGAATGCAGGGCTATGTTTTTAAAGATCCTTATTAATCAAAAACCTAGTAAGTACCCATGAACCTGTGAACTACTAATGGGCTATAGGCTGACCTTTAAGTTACTTTGTTTGTCAGTGAAAATAAAAGTACTACTATGACAGAAAAAAAATGAACACTTTCAATGTTACAGAAAGGACAGTGTCAGAAATCATCCAAGAATTCTTAGCAACCAACAGTTGTTGTCCTTGTTTGAAGAGACGTGGGCAAAGGAGAAGATATTACTGACTCTGGCATGTTTAGTAAGGCTGGAGAGGGACCTCCACCAACTAATGATGTTGCAAAGCATCCACTGTTCTTCCACTGATGTGGCAGTGATAAAAAAATTTACATATTTTAGATATGGAAGACTAATTCAAACATCATCTTCTAATCATCATCATCATCATCATCTTCTTTCGGCTGATCCCGTTAGGGGTCGCCACAGCAGATCATCTCTTTCCATTTCTTCTTATCCTCTGCATCTTGCTCTGTCACACCAACTGCCTGCATGTCCTCTCTCACCACATCCATAAACCTTATCTTAGGCCTTCCTCTTTTCCTCTTACCTGGCAGCTCCATCCTTAACATCCTTTTCCCAATATACCCATCATCCCTCCTCAGCACATGTCCAAACCAACGCAATCTCACCTCTCTTGCTTTGTCTCCAAACTGTCCAACATGAGCTGACCCTCTAATATACTGATTTCTAATCCTATCCATCCTAGTCATACCGAGTGCAAATCTTAACATCTTTAACTCTGCCACATCCAGCTCTGACTCCTGCCTTTTTATCAATGCCACTGTCTCCAACCCATATAACATAGCAGGTCTCACTACTGTCTTGTAGACCTTCCCTTTCACTCTTACTGGTACCCGTCTGTCACAAATCACTCCTGACACTCATCTCCACCCATTCCACCCTGCCTGTACTCCCTTCTTCACCTCTCTTCCACATTCACCATTACTCTGAACTGTTGATCCCAAGTACTTAATCTTGCCCACCTTTACCAACTCTACGCCTTGCATCCTCACCATTCCTCTACCCTCCCTCTCATTTACACACATATATTCTGTCTTAGCCCTACTGACCTTCAGTCCTCTGCTCTCTAGAGCATATCTCCACCTCTCCAGAGTCTCCTGAACCTGATTCCTTCTCTCACTACAGATCACAATGTCATCTGCAAACATCATAGTCTATGGGGCCTCCTGTCTGATCTCATCTGTCAACCTGTCCATCACCACTGTAAATAAGAAAGGACTCAGAGCTGATCCTTGATGTAAACCCACCTCCACCTTAAATGGATCTGTCACTCCCACTGCAGTCCTCACCACTGTCACACTACCCTCATACATATCCTGTTCCACTCTTACATACTTCTCTGCCACTCCCGACTTCCTCATACAATACCACAACTCTTCTCTAGGCACCCTGCCATATGCTTTCTCCAAGTCTACAAAGACACAATGCAACTCTTTCTGACCTTCTCTGTATTTCTCCAATAACACTCTCAGAGCAAACCGCATCTGTAGTGCTCTTTCCTGGCATGAAACCATACTGCTTATCACTAATTATCACCTCCCTTCTTAACCTAGCCTCTACTACTCTCTCCCATAACTTCAAGCTGTGACTGATCAATTTTATCCCTCTGTAGTTACTGCAGCTCTGCACATCACCCTTATTCTTAAAGATAGGTACCAAAACACTTTTTCTCCACTCCTCAGGCATCCTCTGACTTTCCAAAATTTCATTAAACAATCTAGTTAAAAATTCCACTGCCATTTCTCCTAAGCACCTCCATGCTTCCATTGGGATGTCATCTGGGCCAACAGCCTTTCCATTCTTCATTCTCTTCATAGCTGTCCTTATTTCCTCCTTGTTAATCTGTTTCACTTCCTGATTCACTATCCCCACATCATCCAACCTTCTCTCTCTCTCATTCTCTTCATTCATCAGTCTCTCAAAATACTCTTTCCATCTACTCAACACACTCTCCTCTCTTGTGAGTACCTTTCCCTCACTATCCTTTATCACCCTTACTTGCTACACATCTTTCCCAGCTCTGTCCCTCTGTCTAGCCAATTGGTACAGGTCCTTTTCTCCCTCTTTAGTGTCCAATCTCTCATACAACTCTCCATACGCCTTATCCTTAGCTTTTGCCACCTCTCTCTTTGCCATGCGCCTCATCTCCTTATACTCATGTCTACTTTCTTCATCTCTTTGACAATCCCACTTCTTCTTCACCAGCCTCTTCCTCTGTATACTCTCCTGTACTTCCTCATTCCACCACCAGGTCTCCTTGTCCTCCTTCCTCTGTCCAGATGTCACACCAAGCACCTTTCAAGCAGTCTCTCTTACTAGTTCTGTCTTGCATCAAAATATGTGAAAACAAAATTAAATTTCTCCAAGACAAACTATATAGTCAGATGCCATGAAGTATAATGCACAGTGAAGTCACTTCAATAGTAAAGTGTCCTGACAATTTTAAATGAGGAAAATATGTTGCAATGGAGGATGTTTCTTTAAGTATTTTGTACCATTCTGTGAAAATACCAGGATATAAATAGTCATGTGATACATTTTCTAAAATGCATCACAGATAAAAGTGACTGAACTGGTAGCATATCATCAAATATCTGTTTCTGCTTGAAAACCCAAATGTTACAAGTGCCATTAATTCTAATGAATATTTCTTGCAATTTCTAAAAAAAGATGCAGACTCTCTGTGGTGTCTGAGAGTGATAACTTTCATTTACTCAAACTTTCTGAAAATTCAAGCATGATCATGTTGTTGTTGTTTCCTTTCGGCTTTTCCCAGTTAGGGGTTGCAACTGGGGAACTCCGGTCCGCTAATGATTGGCAGTTGATTTTTTATGGTTCCGAGGTGCCAGCCCGATGCCCAACCTTCAACGAAGGCACGCCCATTCACGCATTTCGAACACCACTCGACCATGGGGAGGACATGCAGACTCCACACAGAAGGCGCTCCAGCCGAAAATCAAATGGGAGAACCTTTTGCTGTGAGGTGACAACACTACCGCTGCACCACCATGGCTTAATTCAAGCATGATCATAATGAGTCAAATTTGTAAATGCATTTGAAAGCCAGATGTTTGCTACCTGTACTGCTGTGGTTGTTGATAACTGTTCTGTTCTGGTTGAAGATTTCACTGTTCTGTTCTGGTTGAAAATTTAACTGTTCTGCTCTGGTTGTAGATTTAACTGTTCTGCTCTGGTTGCAGATTTAACTGTTCTGCTCTAGATGTTGATTTAACTATTCTGCTCTAGTTGTTGATTTAACTGTTCTGCTCTAGTTGTTGATTTAACTGTTCTACTCTAGTTGTTGATTTAACTGTACTGCTCTGGATGAGAACAACAAAAACAATGGTGACAAGATAAACTAAATAAAATAATTACGTAAAGTAGATTTCTGTGAATATGTAAGAGTTTCATTTTATACATCTGCTGAGCACTGAAATCAGTGATATTTTCTTATTGTAAGAATTCATTAGTCTTACTTGCCAGACTGATGAGACCTCCTGATCAAATTTGAAAATGGTCACCAAAAAACTAAAAAATACAAATAGTTTAGATTATCTGCATGTACTAAAATTGCTATGTTTACTCATGTTATAAAAGAGTGAGGGGGTCTGTCTCCTTTTTCAATGCGAATGCTATAGCCTCTCCAAAACTTAAAATCAGAGCCATAAAAATAAAAACTTTAACTAAGAAGAAAAGTTGTACAACCTGGTTTGCAGAGGGTTTTTGAAAAATGGCATTTTTTTACCCAGTAAAATTAAAGAGAACAATACATTAATGTTAAAAATAAATCTGCTGAGTATTATGGAGAAAACATATTTCATATGGTAGGCAGATATAATCTTAGCCTATATGTTGATCTGATTTCATATCATGAAAAAATACTGAAAATGTACCAACCGAAAGTATGTGGATCTTGTCATGCTGTGATCCTGTGTCATACATTTACCTACAGGTTTAAAATGGTTATCAATTAGCATTTTGACTTACCTCATCTTTTACTGCTGTGGACAGAACATTTACAAATTCTTCTGCAGTATATAACCTGATAGCAAATCAATACCATGCTACAATTTCCATGCAACAAATTTCTTGTGTTGAAGTAATATTTTGGGAAAGCTTAGTGACAGTGGAAAGCAGACACTAATTATGTTCCAAATCTTACAGTCATGTTATCTTTTTGAATGCATGTTCCTTTCCTAACTAAATAAATACATACACACATCAAAATGTGGTCCTTTCTATCATTGCATAGCATACCATGGAATATACAGTATCATGTTATATATAGCATGCTACTTAATAGTTTTCATTAACATTTACAGTCTGCCTTATTACTTGAATGTTTTTCTTTGACACAAAGGAATTCAACAATCATATTGATCATATTGATCATTTTACCAGACAAAATAACCTGAAGGTATTATTTAAACATCTTACATAAGTAAACGTAACTGTGAAACATTTTCATTTGCAGAGATGTTTTTGCATCTGAACGCAAATGCCATTTGTTACAAGAGCACTGTGCAGATTACTTTCAGACAATGCTCATGACAGATGTGGACTGCAGTTGTGCTGGACTACTCATACAATGACATTCACAAGGTGCAGTATAGAAAATCGCTTTCTTCCGAAGCCTAACAGAAATCTGTCACAGACTCAGGCAAGTTCAATTCACAGAGAGAAGCCCTGCCAGTGTTTTTGTGTGTGTGTGTGTGTGTGTGTGTGTGTGTGTGTGTGTGTGTGTGTGTGTGTGTGTGTGTGTGTGTGTGTGTGTGAATGTATGTACAGTTTTAACTCTTCTTCAATCTTCCAGAATGGCATTGCGATTCCCATAACTAAAGCATGAAACAAATCCACACAGACTCAACACATGACATACTAATAAGAAACAAATGCATGTGGTAAAAACATTATATTCAAGAAGATTAAAAAAGTTCCACACCATAACAGTGGGTCTTCAAGGGTATGTCTTTGGGTCAGAAATGGAGAAACTCATCTGCAAAACGGAAGTTAGAAGTGCATGGAAATGTTTACTAGCATGAGACCTCTCAAGATGGTATGCAACACTGACAGCAGTACAACTGTTTGAAGTAATGTGGTTGCTTATCTGGTGTCCAGTGAAATGTGAGAATGTGTTTTTGTTTGTTCAGTTTTATGCTGCGTAACTGAAAGGACTGACAGATAGAAAGCATGCATTACACTTGGAAATAAACATAAGGCACTACATACACCAAACAGGGCACTGGACAGGGACAACCTTAACATGAGGAAGAACCTGTGGTAGTGTGCCAGGTTCGACTCAAGTATGCCATCTCAAAATTTCAGCACTGTTGTGAATAACTGCTCAAGGGAGTGGTCTGGGCAATAGCCTTTGATATAATCCTATAATCCATAATAGAAATGGCACAGTGATATGTCCATAGTCTTCCCTGTGAATGATTGTGATAGAGGGACGAGTAAGGCAAAGGAGGATGTGAAGATCTGCTACATTGGACAGTTGACATACCTTTATCTCCAAGAGAAAGTAGCATATCTAAGCAGTAGCTTTCTTTTAGTTTCACAGAAGGAGAGGTTCTTGCTTAACTAAATTCAAAAGTGTTAAACAAAGAGAAGAAACTGGTGCCCAAACTGCAACATATCTTAAATGAGAATAACTGTAAAAGCCAGAAACTCAGCTGTCCATCTCTTTGTTTATGATTTACTTCACAAATCTGGCAAAAAAAAGACAGTTGCAAAACATGAGAAGGACTTAAATTTTGAATATCTGTAGCTGAAAAAAAAAAAAAAAACAGCAAAGCACTTTGTAAGGTGTTGAGTCAGTATAGGCAGTCCTGGCACATTGTTATGAAGTAAAATAGTTTATGGTAGTCTGGATGGAGTGGAGAATGCTGAAAGACATTCTAAAGGTCCAAGTAGTCCAACCCTGCCTAAGGCTTCTGAAGTGATGTCAAGGCCTAAACAAACATCCTACTGATTTACTTTAGCCCATAACTAATTTATGATTAAGAATTTGTCCATGGCCCTTTACATTTTGTAGTAAACAAAAAGAAATAAATCTGCGCAACTTTGCTGATAGCACCAGTTCTACCTTCATTATGCTAAAGAGGACACTCTAATGCATGACGTAGGTACTGTACAATACCTAAGAGAAACTTTGGAGGAACTTAGTCTAAAAGGATACTGGGGAAATTCAGCAAACATCCTTTCCAGATCTCTTCTGTTGCTAATTAGTAATTCAGATGTTATGCTGCTGGGAGAGTAAAAGTGCTTCTAATCTAGACTAATGGAATGCTACAGGGCTTATCAATGTTAATGGTTTCCCTTCACACCTATGTAGGTGTCACCACAAAACAGATGGAAGGAAAGATATTCCTGCCTGCAGACAACAAACTTACCTTCTACTAGGATGACATCAATGTGGGGTGGAAATGATAATCAGGAAGTTGGCAAAGCTGGAATAACACTTGAAGAGATGGTATCTTAGCCACAATACAAACAGGTGCTAAGTAATAATATCTAGTGAACAAAAATGTAAGTGTTGAATGGTAATGAATGGTAAAAATTGTTTTAAAGAAAGAAACACACATGGCTCCAAAGTAGTCAATACTATTATTTTATAGTAAATAAGCAGTGTGTAATTATAGTAGCAAGGGTTATCTTTTTTATCCAGTCAGGTACTCCAGGTAAGGAATAAGAACATGTTCCGCAGTGCACTTCAATACTTTATGAAGTAAGATAACTTAGACTTTAGGGTTTTCTTATACCTGGTCAAGTTATAAATGAATGATTTCCATTTTTCCTAGTTCTGGGATGGTTACAGTAATATACTTCCTTGAATGCTTATGTAATGCAGTATTTTCACTCCAAGAACAGTCACCCTAAGAAGAAAAGAGAAATGTTTTGCTATAATTTCTCAGACTGCACATTCTGAAGTGGTATGACCTCAGAGTGAAAATAACTAAGAAAAGAGACACATGAGGATGAGGGATAGGGGGCTTGCCCCCCACCACAAAAACATATTTTTGTTTAATTCATATTTCAAATGAAATGTTTTTGAATAGTTGTGACCTTAGCACTAATAAAGTAAAATCACAGAATAAAATTAAATAAAAATATATAGACAATAAAAATAAAAAAATGCATAATGTTCGATACTGATGTTATATCTCATATGCCAAGCCAAAAAGGTTTATCTTGGGAATAGTTTAAAACTGGTGAGGAATACTCTTAACCAACCTGTTATGGGTCTCTAAATGTACAGCCCATGAAAAACAAAATAACATTCACTGCAAGAACATAGATAGCCCCTTGCTACCTTCAACAGCCCCAGGATGAAACAGCATAGGGCAGAAGTGGGTTAATATGAGGGCAGAATTTATTTAACAATAGTGGGTCCCGATTTCTGAAGGCCAGATAAACCAGAACTAGAACATCAAAACTGGTATGTGTCCATATTGGTAACCAGTGCAGGTTCTACACAACTGAAATAATTTGGTGATACTGAGATAAACCATCAGTAGCACAGCTGCAAAGTTCTAGGCCAACTGTAGATGGTGAAGCTCTGAGTCTGGAGGCCTCTGTAAATTTAGGTGTAGAAGCTCCAGGTGCAGGACATTTCCATCTTGAAGAGAATCAAAGCATGTGCCACCATGGGGGATATGCAGGAAAGATAAGGTGTTTAGTCAAATGTTCATAGGTTCTTATGGTCAAGGAGAACATCAAGAGCCTCAGACACATCTCCCAGTACTGTTAGGAGACTAATAATATTTCTGATTAAATAGATTTTCTCTACATATACCAGATGAAAATACACAACCACCGATCCAGTCACCCAGAGTTGTTTTTAAGGTTGCCAAATAATAAAAAACTATTAACTCTGTTAATTATAATTTTAAAATAGTGAATTTATCCAGTTTCAAACTTGACTATTGATCAAGTCAGCATTTTAAGCAAAGGTTTGACTTTTGTGCCCTCTGCTAGGGCTAATCTTATTTCCACTATTAATTCTTTAAGGGAATATGTGCAAAAATTGAACTTAAAATGCTTTTTCAATGATTATTTCTCTCAGTACAATAAAACCAAATATTTCGCTAAGTGCACTTTTAATCCACCATTAAGGCCTGAGTTGCAGGTTTTTCTTGCTAGTTGTGAAAATGAAGTTTGTGATTTACTGCATAAAACGAACAATGTTTTTATAACATAACTGATGATGAAAGAGCTGCTTTAAATGAATTAACATGTAATACAAATGTATATATCACTAAAGCTGATAAAGGCAATGCGGTGGTTGCCATGGATTTTAGTTTCTACTGTCAGAGCTTAACCAGAATGTTATGTGACAGGAAATTCTATAAGACTGTGAGTTTGAATGAAATTAACAAAGCTTTTCAGCTTATAGACTCACTTATAGAATAATGTTTTTTTGGATGTATGGATTGGTCATGATTTAGTGGATTTATTTTGTATTAGAAATCCTAAACTGGGAAGAATTTTTGGGTTGCCCAAGATCCGTAACAATTTGGATGAACAAGTTTTTAGACCTATAGTGGCTAGCAGTGGCAGCAAGATGGAATCCATGGCTATTTATGTTGACAAGCTTCTGCAGAAATTAGCAATGAGAAGTGCTTCTTATGTGAAAGATTCCTTTGATTTTTGCAAGTTTATCAAGGAGGTTATGGTGGATGAGGATGTGTGGTTATTAACAGCTGATGTGGTGTCTTTGTATACAATAATCCCCAATGAGGTTAGTTTAGAGACGGCAAATAGAATGCTTCGAATGTCTGGATGGTACAAGCAGGATGAAATTAATTTAATCACTAGTATTTTAGATGTTATTTTGTTGTATAATTTTTTCCCCTTTGATAATGTGATGTACAAACAAATTAATGGAGTAGCAATGTGGGCAGCTATGGCTCCTAGTCACACAAATGTTTTCATGATGAGGTGGGAAATGGAAATTATTTTTAGGTCTGAATTTTATAGCAATGTAATTGTTTATAAAAGATTATTGATGATTTGTTTTTTGTTATGAAGGTAACTGAGGCAGCTCTTTGTAGTTTTATGGATTACTTGAATTTGGTGTGTGATTTTTTTGAAATTTACATTTAATTTTAACAAAAATTCCATTCATTGTCTTGATTTGAATGTATATAAGATTAATAAGTTAAGCAACAAAATTTATAAAAAGCCAGTACAAAATAATAGCTATCTGCATTACGACAGTATGCATAATGTTATATTAAAAAATAATATCGTAAGTAGTCAGTTTGATCGGATAAGTAGGTTGACAGAGGATGGTGAATTATTTAAGACCAAGTGCGAAGTTTTAAAAGATAGGTTTATTAGTAGAGAATATCCAGTTGATATGATCGATATGGTTTTAATAAGGTCACTGCACAAAGAAAGCACAGAAAATATTAATGTGAAGGGGAATGAGCATAAGAAGGACTACTCGCTTGCATACATGTTGAACAATTCAGTGGATCAGATAAGTATTAGGCAGATAGTGAATAGGAACAGGACATTTTTGACTAATTTTCAAGATATTCACAAAGTTATAGGTGAGATGCCTGTCTGTAACCAAAAGAGTAAAAAACTTAAAATAACATTTTGGGATGCTCAGATGTGGGAACTGTAATTATTGCATATATGTATATTAAAGTGAGTTTGATGGTCAAAACTGAGATGAGAGACTGTCCCCCAGATTTACTAATCTTCCATGCAGGACTAGTCTAGTCCTGCAGAAGCGTCATAGGAGCAGGGCACGGCTGCCATGCATAGTAATGAAAGTGCGCTGCCAGAGCTCCCATGCTTACATGGAGCGTGTACGAGTGCAGGGGGCATGTCTGAGAGCAGAGCTCTCAGAATAAACATGCCCCTGCAATGTTGAACAGCAGAAAGTGGAAATAAATCAGTGAGACCACTCATAGGTGCCCACATATCCCCACCAACAGTCCCCCATGTGTACAACAGCAACAGGACATAACAATCAAAAGAAGAACCCCCTGTATTGTCTTCTAAAACTCTGAGTACAGCTAACCGTAGGTGCGCGGGTGTGCCCATTACACAGCTATGGTTAAAGCAGCCTAAAAGGCTGACAAGTATAACAAGGACGATATATGCAAATGAAGCATCTCAGCAATAGTGTAGTGGGCAGGGCATTCGCCTAACAAGCAGGCATTCCCAGTTTGAGTCCCAGTGCAGCTCAGTCTATTTTGCATGGCAAAGCATGGTATAAGCAATATTTGTATTACAAAACCCGTTAAATAACATATATTTATGAACTGGAGTACTGCAGGAAATGCACATGTGAAGAGACAGTATCATAATGAAGAAGGCAGCAGTAAGCAGGTGTAAGCATAGATAAGTAGTAGTAAGCATATGTAAGCACCAATAAGCATGTCCAAGTGCGTTTGCGTGTGGGTAAGCACTGCCGACACAGATTAAGCAAAAGAGAAGCTAACTGGGTGTAAGAAACTGTGACCAGAAGTTAGCAGTGCTTACCACCATGCAAACCCACGCAAACCCGCTTACAACCACTGTAAAGTGTCTTAAACACACTGTATCCAATGGCCGGTGTTCTGGCCAGCAACAAAATAAACGGGCTTTGCAAGGGTCGAACCCAGGATGATGCACACCATACACAAAATGATTTACTACTAAGCCATGCCAGATATGCATAAATCATATGTTGTCAGAAACATATCCCCAGCCCAGTCATGCAACAGTACAGAGAATGCATAGCTACATCTAGATGTATGTGTGTGTGTGCAAATATATTACTATCTAATCGGATAAAACATAACTATATATGTAGTTTTTGATATATATATATATATATATATATATATATATATATATATATATATATACACCAGAAATATATAGATATATATACAAATATATGAACATATATACATGCAAATGCTGACATCCACACATATATATGTCAACACCTATATGTCCACATATATACAGCAAGTTTCATATATGTACGCAGATATATATCTCCTTAGGTATATGCGGACAGAGGTATAAATATGTAAGCAAATATATATACCCATATAGGTATATATGGCCAGACATCTGTTGATAGCAATGGTAGATTAATAGAAACATATATGTCCACATGCACCATTAATGGTCTTGAGAGGCCCCAAACAATATATGTCTCATATGAATTGGCATACCCTCCCCAGCCAAACACATCTGCCCTGCAGTACCCTACCAAGCTCATTTTATTGTAAGTGTGTCATTTACATAGGGATTTAAATTAGTCTCCTGTTATGTTTCACATGTTGATATCATCTTCCCCTCTCCCCCACCCAACCCAGGCCATTCTCCACCCCTACATTAATTGCCAACAGTTCTGCCCCCCCACTGCACACAGGCAGCCACCATCCCTTCCTTGGTTACCGGCCCGTAGCTACCACACCACCACACATTGCCCACCCTCCACATCCCCTCCCCCGGGACCCATCCTATATATTGCCTCGACCTAAGTATCCTAGGTCTGCCACATTCTGTAGTCCATGCACATAGCCATGGGTACCTTTGCAGCTCTGTGTTTTGACGAAAGTTGAATACCCAATTTGTGGGTTGTCCCACATGGGCCAAATGTTTCCCTGGTACCAACAATAGAATGCACATGTGACTTTGTGTACACTAACGGTATTATTTGAAGGTATTGCAAAGCATACGTGGCACACAAGGTTGGCCGGTATGCACACGAAACATAGTATCCAGCAATACCAGTCTATATTACGGCACATGTAGCTAAATATGTAGATGTATATGTATGTATATGTATAGATATATAATACGCAGACAACCATACATCCACATGTTGTTGGATATATATACAACAATATATATATATAAATTTATATATATATATATATATATATATATATATATATATATATATATATATATATATGTGTGTGTGTGTGTGTGTGTTTGTGTGTGTATATATATATATATATATATATATATATATAGATATAGATATATACACACAGACAGATATATATCTATGATATGTTACAGCACATAAGAATGACATATGATCACAGGCTGTGCCAATGGGGGTGAGGGGCCCAATCAACATACATGTAACACATACCATTATCCCCCCCACAGCCAGACAGGGAAAAAATACAATGTAAACAATCCACTGCTCCCCAAACCACAGGCAGGATACAACCAGAGGGGGAACACTGTGGACCCGCTAAGTCTAATCTTGAAACAGAGACAGGAGTGTCCCTTGTGGGACACCCCAAAGTTTTTCTTGTGATTGGAGGCCCGTCCATGCAATGACTTTCAAGGCAGGGAGCGTATGCACACGGACTACAAGGGTGGGAAAGCCTGATGACCCATGGGATGAGACAACGTACGAGATGGGTCCCGAGAAGTGGAGAGTGGGCAGTGTGTAGTGGTAGGGTTAGACCCGACCTGCACCCAGAGTAAGGATGAGTGCTGTAGAGGCGGTGCGGGGGGAGAACTATGGGTATGAAATTATGGGCCAAGGCGTGCAGGTGTTGGCTGGAGTGGTTCTATTCGGACCGCCCCAGGGATGTAAGCAATAGTGTGCATTGGGCAGAGCTGCCACCTAACGAGCAGCCATTCCCGGTATGGGTCCCACTGCAGCACAGTCTATTTTAGATGGCAAAATACGGTATAACCAGATGTATTGTTGCAAATCCCACTAAATAACACCAAAGAACATATGGTCACAACACCCCACTGTAGGCATGTAAGCCGATCTAATTGGCATCACAAGGTATTATTGTTGTCTTCACCCCCACCCAGGGGTGTAAGTGTCCAAACCTACCGCCAAATGCAGTGTATATACACAGATGTTGCTGTAGAAGAAATGGCCAGCTGTGGACCTTTCTGTCAGCCTTCCTGCACATCCCTGGATATTTCCTCTACTATCTGTATCTCTTCGTGCCCCATTAACACCACTTACCTATCAACCCCTTTATCATTACTATTAATGTTCACAGTTACAAATAGGTGACACCCTCTTCCACAACTATATTGGCAGAATCTGGAACCCCCTACCCACAAGTATTACCTCAGCTGTCCCACACGACACATGTAAATAACACATGAAGGAACACCCTGAGCACACTTGGATCAGCACATACTCACCACCTGGTGAAATCTCCCCTAACTTACACTCTATACCTCTACATCAACTAGTGAAACCGACAGCTCCTGTCCTACCTCGCATACAAATCCCAACATCCTTCAAACCTTCCTTATTACTCCCCCACCAATCATTCCAACAGCCTACTATACAGTAAAAATAATATACGACTGGACAGGCCAACAAGCAACAACAGGATCCAAAATCAGTCACAGTCACAGTCACCAAGTTGCACTGAACACAAGGGCACGCACGAAATAACTTAATATAAAATTTATTAACTTCGACAACAATACTGGTTGTGCGCTTTCATCTACTGGTAGTAGATTTCATCAGAACCAACATATATCCTGGACTTAACGATACCATCTCTATTAAGCCAGTATTAGAGAACAATAGGTGAGTGTTTAGTAGTAGGAATATTATATGGTAATAGTTCACAGTAAAATTGTGTTATGAATACAAGGGGATCAAGTATAAAGTACATTAGGATGGGTAATACTTTTTTATGCATTTTTTAAATGAGTTTATAAATGAATTTTTTAATTGTGTTTTTCAAATGTGTTTTTTAAGGAAAATGTACATATCTTAAAGTCTGTTTTATTAGTAAATTAATAAAAGTTAGGCATTGTTTATTAAATAAGAGATTTTGAATAGGCTAAAACTTCAAGGGGTTAGTATAAGCTATTAAAGTTAAATTAGATAGGTAGTTGTTCTGGAATCAATGCACTGAGCACTTTAAATGGTTAATTAGTATATACAGGGTAGGAAATGTTTTAAGTTTGTGATTGGTGTAAAGCCATATAAAAAGTGAGTAGTGGCTGTTAATGTTGGTTCTGATGAAATCTACTACCAGTAGATGAAAGCGCTCAACCAGTATTGCTGTCGAAGTTAATACATTTTATATTAAGTTATTTCGTGCATACCCTTGTGTTCAGTGCAACTTGGTGACTGTGACTGTTTTTAGCCCACTATACAGTGACAATGCCCCCCCCCTCTACCTACCTACCTACTCCTTCACTATTCTCTTCTACTCTACCACACAGGTATGGAATAACTAAATCTTAACCCGAATACCTGAGTGTAACCTATCCAGAACTGTTAAACTGGAATATAACTTCACCTTAAACTGACCTTTGTCAACAGTCATACCTCACATGTAAACCTGACCTAAGCATGTGTAATACTGACATGTTAATGTGAACTAAGCATGAAGAATGAGGTACGTAGATATGTTAAGTCTGTTACTCTCTATGAATGTGTACACCTCAGCATAACTTGTAATGTGTAGCTGGGGTTTACTGAGGAGCTGCACTCCCTGGGCCACTGCTGACAATGGAGAAGCATCCAGTCGGATTGTCCCAGTCAACAAATGTGAACTAAATACATGAAGCAGCGTGGGGGTATGCAGGAGCAAATGGGTTTAAGCCTGACTTGGCAGCGGTAAGCAATGCCCACACCGGTTAAGCAATGTAGAGGCCAACTCAGTGTAAGTCACTGTAACCGGAGGTCAGCAATGCTGAGCCTCGCGCAAACCAGTGCATACCCGCCTACACTTGCTCTACAGTGTGTTAGGCACTCTGTAGCCAACAGCTCTCATCGTGCCCATTAACAAAATAATCTGCACTCCAGGTTGCAACCCCCCGACCCTGCACACTATAGTCTGAGTTACCACTAAGCCATGGCAGATACACATTCAGCTGCGGTTATCACAAATATATCATCCAGCACAGTCATTCAACAGTATAGGAAAATGTATGTAAGTATGTAGATTAATACCAGCAAACGTGCACATTCAAGAAAATCCAATATGCGGTTCGGTTACAATAAAGGCTGTCTTCCAAAAATAAACTGTTCGTATCAGCAATGATGACATAAACCAATTTCCAAAAACTGGACCCGTTTATTAACCACAAAAATAATAAAAAAATCAGAACAAAAAACTGGATTTAGCGCTTTCGTCTCCCACCGGAGACCTCATCAGAATCAATGAGTGATACTGTTGCAGTTCCTTTTATATCAAAATAGTAAAAGCAATAAAAAGCAATAAAAAGCTCATAGGCTGGCCATGTTAATTACTAAGTGGAAATCATTTCAAAATGTTAAAGATATATACATCCTTTATCTTTTTTTCTTTTTTTCTTTTGTTCGTGTCACAGAAGAAAACTAAAGGGAGGAAATATAATACAAAGTACACAGAACAGTAACTAAACAGGTACATACTAATGGCAGTACAAAATGTACAAAAATGTTAAAACATCACCTAATCATAATCTGGTGGATATGTTTTTTAAAAACTCTCCCCTGTATTTGGTGTCTACTACATCTGTGTGCAGGTACCAATGAAAATATACAGTTTCAAAACTACATACACATATTATTAATCATCCTATTACTGTTGGTTTGTCCTTGTAGTATTGTATAACCATACAAGGTAAATGCAAAACTACTATTGCGTTCCTATAAAATTGATGAACATAATGGACCCTAACATTGTAAGACTAAAAAATGATTAGTGAATATAAATACAATAAGAACACATTGGTCTAAACATCCAGAGATATATATGTGAAATAAATTTATTAACAATGTGTGTATACTTATATATGCATATATATTCCACATGTGTATTATAATATAGTATTATATGTATATAAATAAATAAATAAATTATATATATATATATATATATATATATATATATATATATATATATACATGTATGAAATGAATATTGTTTAAATATATCTAAGAAATATATACAATTATTAGGATTGTAAAATAAAGTAAATATGTGCAAAAATTCTGTGAAGGATATTGTATATAATATATATAAAAAAATATATATAAAAATGTGCAAAAATGTATCACACATTATAACTATATATATATAAAGTACTGTGAAAAGTAGTTTTGCATCTCTGGACCATCTTTACTACGAGAAGTATTGTGAAGTCTCTCAGTATATCTTAGTATATCTTTACAGTTTTCGTCCATGTATTTTGGGCATTAGTACCGTTGATTGAAGTGACGTCTGCTAGTTGTTTTCGTAACTGAAGAGCCTGTTTTGGCACACTATAGTAAAAGCCTGGTGATTACTGTGGCGAACTCCTGGACTGAAGACATTTATTCTTTTATTGTCACAGTAATCTTTGTAGCTCGGTGTGGTGTCGTTTGGTTTACTATATATATATATATATATATATATATATATATATATATATATGTATACATATATAAATATAAATATTAAATATAAAATATTAAAAAAATATATAAAATTCAGTAAACACAAATGTATATATTGCAGAAGAATGCTTGAAAAATATTTAAAAAGAATATTTGTGAATGTTTAAAAATATTGAAAATATTAAAAAACAGACAACCTTATATTTTGTGTCTTTTAGGGTCTTCAGATAATATTTTTAGGGCTGGGGTTATGGAAATGTGATCATTCAAACCCTTTCCACTACAGGCATCCAACTTCAGTTGCCATATCATTTCCCTGAAATCTAATTTGGTCTCCCAGTCACCCCCTCTTTCAAAATGCTCCACTTCCTCGAGAACTCAAAACTTAAAATCCACTTTTTGGCATGTAAGTGTATGTCTATATAAAGCATTATTTTTGTTTCTCTGATTAATATCTCTAATATGCTCATAAATCCTCTTCCTGAGTTGGCGTTCAGTTTTACCAATATAGTACCCCCAACAAAATTTGCAGTATGCTAAATACACAACTCCCTTTGTATAGCAACTGCTATACTTATTTGCTCTCAGTGTCAATTTCAAACTCGGAATTCTCAATTCTTTTTCTCCAGCTATAAAAGCACATTGTGAACATCTACCACATCTAAATGTACCTTCTTTGTTGGAAACCCTTTCTTCTACCTCTCTGTGTTTCCTTTTCTCTAAAATGTTCTTTACATTTTTATTCCTTCTATAACTGTAAGTCAACACATTTTGAAAGACACTGACTCTAGTAGGCATGGTCCTAAACATTTCTCATGTTTCATTAATGCACTTTTTAAGCCAACCAATATCCTTGTAGTATGCAAGTGTAAGTGTAAGATATGGTAGTTTTCTCACATTACTTTCATCAACCTTCATGTCATTGTTCTCAATTTCCATTACATTATTACTCATCTGGTTGTGTAATAAAGGTACATATATAGTGCCCTATCTCTCAACAACATATTCCTTAATGGGCTGGGTCAATTCAACTGGATAGCTTCTCTGGTGGAACATATTCTGCACATTATCTACTTCCCTTAAAAAATCTACCTTGTCTGATGTCATTCTGGCTATCCTAATCATTTGCCCTTTTACAATATTTCTCTTTAGTAGGTTAGGGTGGTCACTGTCGAAATGTAAATAAGCATTAGAATAATATTCTTTCCTGTATACACTAGATTTGTAAGTTTTAATCTTATAATCTTTTTGTAATTTGATATCTAAATAATGTGTTTAATGTAAATGTATTTCATATGTAAATCTCAAAAAAGTTGTACTATGATTTATAAAATACATGAATTTATCAATTAATTCTACAGGACCATCCCATAAAATAAATATGTTGTCCAAAAAACAGTAATAGCTTGTTATAAACTTGAAAAACTCAGATTCAAGTAAGTATTGCTTTTCCCAATATAACATAATGATATTGGCATATATAGGGACACATGCAGATCCCATTGCAACCCCATCTCTCTGGTGATAGAAATCCCCCTGGAAGAATATATAATTATTTTTTAACTCTAGTTCCATACTTTCTAAAACTAATTTAAATTCATCTGCCTTTAGTATATTCATCTCCACCAACATCTTTTTGAACCATTCCATACCCTCCAAATGCAGTATAACGGAAAATAAATCTTTCACATCAATAGTGATGAACCTCATTCCATTTTGCCAACTTTTTGTAAAAAATCCCAAGAATCCACTAAAATATGTGGATATTTTGTATAAAATTTCTTCAATTTTGTATCTACATATATGGCCAAAGTATTTGCAGTTATTGATCCTTGGGATGAGACAATGGGCCTCATAGGAGGGTTCTGAATACATTTGTGAATCTTTGTATACCAAATATAGCAGGAATGACTGGTTTACTTACTTTCAAAAAATTGTGTAAATCTATATCAATGAGACCCTGTAATAAATTGTCATCTATAATATAATCAATTTTTCTGTAAGAAATATTTATTTCATTTCTAGAAACTAATGTATAACTGTTGTCATTGTCAAGTATTTCAGGCATTCTGTTCGTATAATCCCACTGGTCCATAAGGACCACTCCTCCACCTTTGTCGGGTTTCATCACCCGAATTCTATCATTTTCACTAAGCTCATTGAGTAATTCATTTTCTTTGTCTGTTAAATTACTCTCATACTGTTTCTTATCATAATTATATTCACTTCTAATTCTCTTTATAAGACAATTTTCAAAATTCATAATATCATGGTGGAGGGGGGGGGTTATATACACTGCGCCTTTTTAACACATCTCTTTTAAAATTATTTCCTTCATCTATAAATATGTGCAGAAAGTTTAACTTTCTGGTAAAAAGTTTTATATCTAATAAAACATTGTCAATATTTGGTTTTCTAATGGGAACAAAGGTAAACCCTTTAATAAATAATTTTAAATAAATTTCAGTAACATTGGTATCTGTATAGTTAAATATGTTAAAATTATTATAAGAATGAATAAGTACTGGTATATCATGACCACTGTTTAGTCTGTCTGTGTGATATACCAACGTTGTACCATCCATACCTACCTGCCCTACCTGTATGTTCTCCTTGCATATTGATTTTGGTGATAATTGCCTGTAACTTGGGCATAGGAGGGTTGTTGGGCTCGGTTCCTCAACCTCTCGGACCTCCTCGGCCCCTCCCCTTCTAAAGGGACACTTTCTTTAATATTGTTTCTACTATCATTATGTTCCTGATAATCTTGACTATATTGGTAATTCTCTCCCTGTCCCTTATAATTGTTCAACTCACCTCTTCTATCATACCCTGTCTGCCATAAATTCTCTTCCATTCATTAGTATTACTATGTTCCTGGTTGTAGGCAATTCCACATTGATATTCATTGACATCTCTTTCCAATTTAGAAACTTTTCTATTATAACTACGTGTTACTGTGTTATCAACATCCTGCAATGTTCTAAAATAAACATTTTTATATTCCTCCACTGAAAATAATAAATCATCATTTATTTCTTTATATAATCTATTTCATTTTTATCCAACTCCATTTTTTGTTCGTTATACTTGATCAACACTTTTAAAATGTCCAGCCCACAGTCATTGAAAATATCATGAACACTTTTAAAAAATTCTGTATCAACAGTAATATTATTAGGGAACTTATTGATCCTAAGTCCCTTAGGTACAATTTTGTCTTTAAGACACTTGTTAAAGTATCAATTCTCAACTGCTAGGTTTTTATACCTAGTTAAAAGTAATTTAAAATAAAATAAATAAATTTAAATGTCTAACAATTGTCTTTATAGTTCATATTTTCATTCTGATCACTGTCGACTTGTCTATTGTTCTTTGAAAACGATTTGTTGAGCCAAGTATTAAAGTCAATGTTCTGATATTTGGAAAAATTGCTCTGAACGCCAATGCCAAAATGCTCATTGATGTTCCTAGGTATCAAACTTCTTTCAGTTGAAATATTGCTTTTTAGGGGGATTTTTCCACTCATTACAGTCCTCCTGGTAACCCCATTCAGTTCTGTTCTGGTGTCTGACATCACTTCCGTGTCAACCACCGTCCTTGGACTACTCTGTGCGCATGGAATATCATTTTCTGAATCTGGCAACGGCTTGTCCACTTGCGAGTGACTCTGTATGACTCTAATGAGTTCACTCAGCATGTTACTATTATCCATAAGTTTTCTCCTGGAATGTGAGCGATATGAACCAATTGAGTATACCAGTGGTAATGCAGACTCCTCGAAACCGGACCACAAACGTATAAAACCAAGAACCAAGCAAAATAAAACATACAAGAAAATCCAATATGTGGTTCGGTTACAATAAAGGCTGTCTTCCAAAAATAAACTGTTCGTATCAGCAATGATGACATAAACCAATTTCCAAAAACTGGACCCATTTATTAACCACAAAAATAATAAAAAAATCAGAACAAAATCCATTTTTTTGTTCTTTTTTTTTATTATTTTTGTGGTTAATAAATGGGTCCAGTTTTTGGAAATTGGTTTATGTCATCATTGTTGATACGAACAGTTTATTTTTGGAAGACAGCCTTTATAGTAACTGAACCGCATATTGGATTTTCAAACATGTGTACATTGCTCAACCACAGTATTCTGTGCAGTCTATGTGTATTAAAGAACAGTGGCTGTCCAATAATACTGTGAGAATGTAGTCTTGCATGATACTGATGAGAATGATGAAAAACAGTGCATGCCGTGGGGGCATGTGGGCATGCTTCATGCATAGAATGTCACACCTGGGGCATCAGTTTCACGGAACAGGGAGATGAGGCTGGCCTGGTGTGTGAGCAAACTGCTGCTCCTCAAACACCTGGCAGGATGCTACCAGTGGGGGAAACAGTGTAAACCAACTAAGTCTACCCTTGACACAACAACAGGTCTGTCCCTAGTGGGACGAACCAAACATTGTGAGTCACATAGATGTTTCCACCAGTATCAGAGGAGGATCAAGGGAAGGCTCATATGTACATGGACTAAATGGATGAAGAGCCTGCAGAAGCTTGGGTCAAGACAGTATAATGGAGGAGTACTGACACGTGCAGAAAGGGAAATGTGTAGAGGTGTGGTATGGCTGGGCTAGCAACTGGAGAATGGATGGATGCTGTGTACGTGGAGCACAGGGGCCGGGAGAAGGAAACATGGGTATTACATTATGGTAGAAATATACAAATGAAGCAGAACAGCAATAGTGCAGTGGATAGAGCATCCGACCAATGAGCAGGCATTCCAAGTTCGAGTCTCACTGTAGCACAGACTATTTTACATGGCAAAGCACGTTATAACCAATATTTTTGTTGCAAAACCCACTAAATAGCTTATATATATGAACTGGAGTACCGCACGAAATGCACATGTCATTGTCAGACGGAATAAGGCACTAATAAGCAGGTGTAAGGACAAATAAGCAATAGTAAGCATAAGTATGCATTAGTAAGCGAGCTTAAGCCCTTACAACTGCTTTAAAGTGCCTTAATCACTGTATCCAATGGGTCTTTGTAAGCCCAGCAACAAAATAAACAGCTATGCAGGTCACATACCCAGGATCTTATACACCATAGTCCCAGTAGCTATTCACCAAGCCATAACAGAAGTACAGAAGAATGGGATAGTAGTAATCATGTCCTCACCACAGTATAACCAAACTGAACCTCTGAAAGGCATCAGTATACAGTCATATGTGCCATAACTGACTACAGAACATACATATATGAACTGAAGTACTGCAGTAAGTCCAGATAGGTTCAGATGTGAGGTGTTATTGTAATTAAGTGTAGAAGTTCCCAGGACCCCATATAGTGTACGTACACATGTGTCAAGGATACATGACATATATATAACAAGTGATGAAGGGGAAATCAATGCCAAAAGGCAAATATCATGCAAATCTAATAATATGCACCGCTAAGTGTAGCACAGCACTGGCTCCCAGACTACTGGTAGGATACTACCAGTGGGAGAAACAGTGTCAACCTGCTAAGTCTACTCTTAACCAAATGCATGTCCGTCCCTGGTGGGACGACACCAAACTTCTGCTAAAAAGAGTCATTGGGGTAACATACCATGCCTGAAAGGTAAGCAAAGACAGTAACGTATGTTCTCGGACTAAATGTGTGGGAAGCCTGAAGACCCATGGGTTGGGACAACATATTTTATTTATTTTTATTTAATTTATTTAATTTTATTTATTTAGCATTTGTTGACGAATGAATGTCCGACTTCCACCCACAGAGCCTGTTTTCAGCGGAGGCCTGGGGAGAAATGCTCCAGATGCATGTCTCTTTCGTGGGGAGAAAACTGAGTACCCGGAGGACCCCCGAACACAGGAGAACATGCAAAACCACTCCAAGAAGACCCCAGCAGCGAGAATCGAACTGGAAAAAGAACCTTTTGCTGTGTATTAATGTTAATCACTGCACCCACTGCCCATATGCAAAGGGTCCCGAAAAGTGGAGAGTGGGCAATGTGTAGTGTTGTGTTTAGATTCGGCTGGAACCTGTAGGAAGGATGACTGATGTGGAGGGGGAACGGGGGGTGATGGTTATGACATTATGGACCGAGGCATGCCGGGGTTGGATGAACCAGTTCTAATGGGACCGGCCCATGGATGTCAGTGAGAAAGGAGTGGGGGGGACACAGGGAAGGTGCTGGGACATACCATTTCCCATGGTAAACCATGTTATGGGTAATATGTATGTTGCATAACCCATGGAATAACATATATATATGAACTGGAGTACTGCGGCCATGAAATAACATATATATATATATATATATATATATATATATATATATATATATATATATATATATACACAGGAGTACTGCAGGAAATGCACATGTGAGGTGTCAGTATCATAATGCATAAAGCAGTAGTTAGGTTAAGCAGCAATACGCTGTTGTAAGCATATGTCAGCACTAGTAAGAGAGTTTACATTTACATGCTCAGCAAATCTGATGCAAACTATCTGTAGACATATGTAACCAGAGGTTTGTGTTTGCATGATGGTGAGCACTGTGTACACAAAGTAAGCAATTTTGAGGCTAACCTGGTGTAACTGGATGTTACCTGCAGTTGGCAATGCTTACCGTTACGCAAACATGCTCACAACTGCTTCCAAGTGCCTTAATCACCCTGTATTCCACCGCCCTTGTTCAACCCTGCAACATAATTGACAGCTACTGCACAGCCCGAACCAAGGACACTGCATACCACAATCATAGTGAATTAACACTACTCCATGTCAGATATACATACATCCCATGTATTTCCAGATATATCATGCAGCACAGTCAATCTGCATAAAAGGAATTGTACTAATATCATAACACTCAACCTCTTATTGCAAACATTCTGGACACAGTGTGACAAAAGTGGGGTACAAAGTGGGATAAATGTGACATATTGTTCATATACATGCATAACATTGTTAGTTAAACAATGATCTGTTATAATACACATAATCTGAACAACATGATGTCTGCAACTGTAATGTATCAGCATTCGTGACTGACCACATGCCTGACATCATCCACATCAATTGGCCATACAAGTGTGGGGCAGGCCAATATTGTGAGCCCTTCATGCATGGACATATGGACAGTTATAGATCTGTAAATGTAGAGATACACAGGTACATATAAATGTATGACTCACACATACATCATATCACATCACTGGTGTACAGGTAGATGGATAAATATGTCCACATATATATATATATATATATATATATATATATGTATATATATATATATATATATATATATATATATATATATAGGAATAACAACTGGAACCTCCACCACAAAATAACTGTCCGTATGCACAGTTAATGGGGGTGGGGGCTCAAATGAGGGGCACCTGGTGATGACTGCTATGTTCCACCCCACCACAGCCATAACAAATATGCTGTGTAATGCAATATCCAGCACATGCAGTTCTTTACCCCAGGACCCTCTAAAACACAGCTACAATGGTCTAACAGTAAGCCACTACAACTGTATAAAGTCAGGGCAATATCTGAAACATATCATCCAGTCCAGTCATGCAACTGTACAGAGAATGTATACCATCATCTAGATATATCTGTGTGTAAATATATTAATATCTACATTGATACAACATATCTATATATGTATATATATATATATATATATATATATATATATATGTATATATATATATATATATATATATATATATATATACATATAGCTTTCTAAGACTATACACATATATATTACTATATATAAACATATATACATCCTAATGCCTACATATATGTGTCTACACCTATATGTCTACAAATACACAGCAAGTTACATATGTGTATGCAGATATACATCTATGTATGTATATAGTGACATAGCCATATATATATATATATATATATATATATATATATATATATATATATATATATATATATATATATATATATATATATATGATATATATACATATATATATATATATATATATATATATATATATATATATATATATATATATATCTATATCGGTATATATGGCCATACATCTGTAGAGAGCAATGGCAGATTAACAAACACACATATGTCCACATGCACTGTTACTGGGGTTGAGAGGCCCCACACACTATACGTCTTGTACAACTAGGCATTCTCCTCCACGGCCAAACACATCCACCCCGCAATACACTACCAAGTGTTGCAGATCCCGTAACCAGGACCTGACACAACATGGGCACAGGAAGTTAACAGTACAACATCCCACCTGTATGATATCAGGCTGGTATTGTTGACACATCATGCAGTACAGTCTGCCTCCCATAGGTAATGTAAAATGTGGTAGCCATCAACATCTCCAGGATACAGATACACAGACACAGATATGCAGATACATATATACATATGTACACACACACACACATATATATATATATATATATATATATATATATATATATATATATATATATGTATATATACACATATATATGGATATACATGTGACTACACATACACACACAGCTACATGTACAGTACGATACATATGTAGAAGGTGCACACAATATGGAACAGCCACTATGCCTACAGTTAACTCCTGAACAACTGGACACTGTATGGGCCACCCATACAAATGACAATCATTGCCTGCAAAATATACCTACAGAGAGGTCATAGGGAAAACACCACACACAGGTTTACAGACATGGAATACCTTTCATTGTGTAATATTACAGCTCTACATGCCATGTCATATAGCTGTTCAGACACTGACATCCATATAAACAGAGGAATGCAACTGTGAAACAGGTATACTAATACAGTAGTCTGGAAAGGTTCTCAGCTGTTGCTGTCCAGGCCAAGTCCTTAAAATTCTACAATAGTGAGGGCAGACTGGGCCAAAGGATACCAAACGATCAACAATATGTAATGCAGGTGTATAGTTCAGCAGCCTCTATCTACAGTCTGTGCAACAGCAGTGGGTGGTAAAGACATCATGTGATCAAATGGGTTGTAACTGTTACATAATAAGGCATAACTGACACCATCACATGCACACTGAGAAACAGAACAGTCTGTCTGGCAGGAGGCAGTAGGCTTGCAGTAACGGAATATATGTAAGTGATGTAAATATAGGTGAAGTATTTGGCAGTTCACATCCAGATACCTAAAGGCAGCTCACCCCTGATACCCCCACATATTTAACAGCCTAGGTCATTTATGGTGGTCTCCCCGACTCAATAATACAGGGCCATATACCACTGTTACATACACTGGCCTCTGGAGTGCATAAGAGCACACATGTATTGTGCAGGCACGCCCACACATATATGGCCCCAGTCCCACCATATGTGTGGGGGATAAAACAGAAGTGGACTGATGGCAGCAATGGCAGTGTGAAATACTCACAGCCCACTATGGAACATCCCCCACAGCATGTCCTATGTGCAAAGCTTGATATGTAGGTCATGTACTGATAGCATGCAACACACACACTGCCAGTGGAATATCTGACACAGGGCCTGTGTGGTGGACAGACAACACATGATAGGCACACCTCTGGCCACCAAGAGGATAGGCCCACAGTTGAGAGCTATGCAGACAGACTGCATTCCAAGGTAATGTAACATGTATACACACACACCCTGTAACACCAGTACTATATAAAGCATAACACAACTCTACTCACACTCTGTCTGTAGTTCCTGAACCTCCTACAAATATGTAGCTGGCCTGAGTGTGCCAGTTCTCCTGTAAGAGCTACCTGCTGTCTGTAACACTGATGCCCACACACACATAGGACTGTACAAACATCCACAGAATGTCCAGGTTATGTCATCAAATATAACCCCTACTGTACATAATATGTAAAGTGGTCTGATACCTCACTGGCTTGTTAGCAGATATGATGACACTAATTATGGTGTATAGCACATACGTACCACGTCATGCACGACATATGTACACAGGTTGGCAGAGTTGTGGCTGGCAGCACATACGCTGGGCCAATACTGACATGTTGCTGTGATAACCCCATACATTTACTGTTGTAACAGGGTTTGTGGCAACATATATCCTATGAGGGATAAGATGCCAGTAACTGTCACGGCTTTCACCATCTACAGACTGCGATCCTCACACTACCGTCTGCAGTCCAAAAACAGATGCTCCGTTGGTAACACGTGAAACCAACGGCACAACACACTGCCCTGTATGCAGATGACCCTGCAGATGGGGATTCCACATAAACATGGAACTGACATGGCAGGTATGGAGACATCTAGAAAAGACATATCCACACACACACTGTTAAACAAACAGTATGCCACATGCAGTATAGCAGCACTTACAGTCTGTAGGCAGGTCAGCACATCCCCCACCTGTGTGTTGCCCTGTTTCCACAGTGTATGTTGTTAGAGGTAAATTCCCAGTCCATCTCAGATGCTGGTTACCAACCAACAGATCTAGTTCCTGCTCACAGTGAATGACAACGGCCAACACCAACATGATGTTCCTAGATATCGGAGTGTGTTTTCATGCAACTGGCTATGGGAATGTTACCACAGCTGTTCCACATGCAATCAGCCAAGGGAGGGCTGTGATTTGTGCAGTGGCCATCAGCTGATCAAGAGCATCACTTAAAATACACATGCTGCTGCCTAAGCAAAGCAGGTGTCGGTCTCCACCTCCACCAGATTGGGAGTGAGAGAGGCAGACAGAGGGAAAGGCATGTCAGAGAGGGGTGGGAGAGTAAAACTGCAGCTTGTTTGTGTCACACACCTACCAGCACAGGGTATCAAACCCCTGACAACTATGTACTGCTATCACTGTTTGATGCAGTCAGTGGATGTGCCACATAGGTTACCTGTTGTGGAATTCTTAGAACATATCTGTGATGGTGAGGGACATCTGCAACAGGGATATGGTAGCTATATGGCAGGTGACGTACACATGCCTGTCCACATGAACAGGTGCCAGCGTCAACACAGCCACACTCTCACAGGGACACGCACACATCAACACACTTGGCAGGACCAGGAGTACAACTCATCAGTAGCGGGATTGCCACAACACATCACTATGCAAGTATCACATTCACCACATGGGAAGGAGGTTGTATGGGCAAAGGGTATGAAGAGGTGTCTGACATCAGACAGCATGCTTCAGTAAGCCCATGGGGGTTGTAGTGAGTGTGGATGTGAACATACTCACCATACAACACACAGACAAACACACAGGGTGCCAGTACTGACATGCATGACTGCATGTCTTCACGGGTATGTGGTGGTCGACTGTGGCAGCAGGCTATATAAGGGTAGGCGATGGGTATACCTTGGCATCAGGCCACATGACAATGGTCTGCATTGTGTCTCAGGGCTGTAGTTTCTGCACTTGCCCACACAGGTGGTATTGTATCCCCCATCCAGTCACCTGGGTGACTATTGTATGTGGCCAATGCTGTGCATTGCTTGTCATGTATGTGTTCCTTAGTCCATGACATGGACAGTGTCTGGGATGTGAACACCTCCCACGTGCATGTACAGTGACATGTGGAACTGTACCTGGGGTGTCTGGCCCATATTGTGAACACAGATTATCATTATATGTGCCAGTCTTGCCCACCTATGGTGGGGACCGATAATAGGCACCAGGTTTACTCTGCAACTACATTGATAGCATGCTAACATCATTCCCTGGTGTCAGTGGCATCTGTTCATACAGGGCATATTGTCAGGCATGGTATATCCATTGTGGGACATGTGATGGCACCACAGGTGGTGCAGGTGTCCATTGGGGAACATGGGGGAGGTTTACTGTCAGCATGTACATGCATATTGGACAGAGTGACATGCCCTCTGTAGCCCACTGCTATCACTCCATAGTTACTATCAGTGGCCAATATGCAGTGTACTATCCACATATTGGCTGTTGCCTAGGCATGTGTGTGTGTGTGTGTGTGTGTATGAGACATGGGTTGAGAGTGTGCTCTGGATAATACTGGGGTTGCTAAATGTGATTGCCTGGCCTTGATGTCACATGTATGGGCATGGCTTTGCACCCCAGCCTCTCAGCTATTTCACATCTGTTATCCCTGTATGGTGGACATTGTGCTATATATAGGGCCACCATATAAGAAATATGCAAAACCCACTCCACATTGGCCCCAGGTGTCAGATACTCACACCCACCTCTACACAGGATACAAGTTATGAACACACACATGCACACACACTTGCCATGTCTGGAAGTAGAACCCCTACCTAGCTAGTTTATTACGCCACACCACTACGCAGTTATAGTACATGACAAGCACATCACTGAAGTACTCCTTCCCCAAAGGTGTATTTCACAATGAATGACATCAGCAGGATTGCTAAAGTAAGCCATTTGAAATGCACTGCGGGTGACTACCCTAAAATGCATTTCTCCCTACACAGACAGTGAGACACACACAAAACATCTACAACTGGCATGTGGGGGTAATGAACCCCTGACAGAGGTCTATACCACACTGCAGCATGGAGCTGTTATAGGATGCACCACATGGATTACATGAGATTTTCTTCCCCAAAGCTGTATTTCACAATGAATGACATCAGCAGGATTGCCAAAGTGGGCCATTTGAAATGTACTGCATGTGACTAGCCTATAATGCATTGCTCTGTATACAGACATTAACACACGCAAAACATCCAGAACTGCCATGGGTGGGGATGGAACCCTACCACAGTTCTAGCTCACAATCCAGCAGTATACAGTTACAGGACACACTACAGAGATTACTGGGCTACAACCTTCCCGGAGGTGTATTTCTAGGTGGGTGACATCAGCAGCCTTGCCAAAGTTGAGTATAGGAATTGTAAGGAGTGTGGCTACCCTAAAAAAACATTGCTCTCTACACATACAGACAGACATGCACACTAACACACACACACACACACACACACACACACACACACACACACACACACACACACACACAGTTGCCACATCTGGGGTTAGAACCCATAATTAGTTACTTTATCACACTACAGTAATATGCAGTCACAGGACGTGCTATGGGGACTACTGGGCTATAACCTTCCCAGAAGTGTATTTCTAGGTGGGTGACATCAACAGCCTTGCCAAAGTCCAGTATAGGAACTGTAAGTAGTGTGGCTACCCTAAAAAGCATTGCCCTCTACACAGACAGACACACACACAGTTGCTATATCTGGTATTAGAACACCTACCTAACTACTTTATCACACTACAGCAGTGCACAGTTATAGGACGTGCTACAGAGATTACTAGGCTATAACCTTCCCAAAGGAATTATAGGGAGTGTGACTATCCTAAAAAACATTGCTCTCAACACAGACATACACGCACACTAACACACACAGTTGTCACAGCTGGGGTTAGAACACCTACCTAGCTAGTTTATTACACTACAAAGTTACATGACATGCTATGGAGAACACAAAGCTACAGCCTTCCCAGAGGTATATTTCTAGGTGGGTGACATCAGTAGCCTTGCCAAAGTCGAGTATATGAATTGTAAGGAGTGTGACTATCCTACAAAGCATTGCTCTTTACACCAACAGACAGACACACACAGTTGCTACATATAGGGTTAGAACACCTACCTAGCTACTTTATCACACTACAGCAGTACACAGTTACAGGACATGCTACAGAGATTACTAGGCTACACTTTTCCCAAGGGTGTATTTCAAAGTGGATGACCTCAGCAGGATTGTCATAGTAGGGCTATGGGGAGGGCAGTGTGTGTGCATGGGCCATAACCCATTCATCTAGAGGTTGACACACCACATGTAGGCACACACAGGGTTATATTACACAGGTACATGTATACAGCTGCTAGATGACTACTTCCTTGTACAGTCATGTTGCACAGCTAGCACTTGCACCACATAGTCCGCAATGCTGAGAGATACCGGTGGCTAATGTCTACAGTAAGTGACATCTGAGCCCCATGTGGTTGTAGCCATTTGGTTGTGTGCTGGGTGGGACAAGCCTCATAATGGTTGGCTCCTTGTCACAGTCACTCTCTTCCACACATTTATATACGTCTACTTTTGGCTTATTATAGTGTATTGTCCTTGGATATATGCCTGTATTTCTATCCAATGTGTGTGCAAAGCATGAGCGGTGCATACTGAGGAGTGTCTGCACTAACATCTGCGACTGCCAGATATGTCTGGTCCACTGCTGTTTGCAGACATGGGCTTCATTTGTTTGTGTGTAAGCATGCCCAGTATGATCTTTCAGTATGTTGACTGACATTACCTTCATTCCTCTAAGTGTGCGAGCATGCCCAGTATGCCCTTCTGTATAGAATGTGTGGATCAATTGCAGGTAGTTTGTACTCCAGTGCAAACCTTTGTGTTGTACACCTACAGGCAGCAAAGTATTTCTGCAGGGTATCCATCGATCATTTGGCAATATTGGGACAAACTGTGCAGGGGATAGTGTGTACTATAGGTGATTGTGTCTGTGCTGCTTCAGCTGCATGGTACTGCTGTTAGAGATATTCAGACATGTACTGTTATACACAGTGATATTTTCTGTCTTCATGTACTGTCAGGTGGACATTCTTGCTTACAGTGATGTCTTGGGGGAGAAGGGTGACTGCAGCTGTGTCCAGTATTGTGGGCAGACACCTACGTATTCATGGTAAGTTATGCCATTCTGGAGGGGGAGCTGCAGACACTTGCTGCTGGGTCTGTCTGTCCGGTTCAGCACCTTGGTACAGTGCTGGCAGAAGATCCCATACATGTACACCCATTGACATGACAGTATGGGCTTATCTTGCTGTGGCAATGCCTCAAAGCTGTACACATTTGCACAGGTTGCCCAGAGGCAGGGGCCATGTGTCAGGACATTAATCCTATTGTAGTGTACTGGCAGGTGTGCAGCCACCCATTTCTGTGTTTGCAGCCAGGGATAGTGTGTGTACACAGTTTGGTGTCGGACCCTGTACATTCCATGCTGCCCATGCTCCCACCCCCTCTCTGTTATTCTAACCTCTTCCATACATTATGCATACATTCTCTGATACTTTTCCTAAGGGTATCACCCCATCACAGGTGTGTGTTGCTGTTGGTCCACAGTTCATGCAGTGGGACATGGTGGACATGTTACTGTGGTTTGTCCACATGGCCTTGCATATGGCTTATGTGGAGTGTGTTATGTTGTTATTTGGGTGTCCATGACATAACATGCATTGGCAGTACATGTGAGACACAGGCCTTTGGCAGAGGCCTGTGGGGCATTAGGTGTTGCTGCAGGCCACATGTGGCAGGCTGTTGCATTCTGTCAGGCCTACAGTCTTAGACCACAATACAGTATATTCCCCTGGGGTGACAGAGTATGTGTGATAGGTGTTCATGCAAATACCTTCTATCAGTCTTGATCAGGTGGTGTGGATGCTGGCAGGGTGCTATGTACAGCTAGGGACACACCTGCATGGGACACCTGCACTGCATACTGCATTCTTCCACTATTGCCATATACAGGTGGGGTCATACTGTTCCCATTCCCCACAGCAGGGATATGACCAGAGAGGTGCCTGTGGGTGGTGTTTGAGTGATCTGGGTGCATGTGTGATAAGGACACTACTTGCATCTGACACACAGATATTCATGGGGCATTCCAGTTATGCTGGCATGTGCAGGTACATTGTCTGTTTCCCAATACATCAGTCCTACCTCCTTTGTGTTCTGCAAGTGTTCGGGCAGATGTCACCGGTATCCCCTACTACAGGACCAGTTACTGTGATGCATACCTGTATGTACAAATACAAGGGTGTCTCCATTTCACAGTGACACAATATATACTGTATGTCTGGGGTACTTTCCCCTGTGTACTGCTTGCATATCTAGTCCAACAGCCATGACATGTCAATCTTTCAGATGGTGACACATGTTACCAACATACATTTACAATGGCTTACTGCTAGCAAGTGTTATACTGGTGGGGATTGTCTTTGGCACTGCAGTTGTGAGGGCTTGCCCCTGTGATCAGCAGTAGTGGGCAATGGCCACCAGGTCTTACCTCAACATGCATACATACTGACCGCTCTCACACAATATGATACACACACCATCCTAACACACACAGACCTGCATATTGTGCAGATGCTACAACCTATCCTGCTACCTTGGCCACCTCTGGGCATCTCTGCTCCACTCGTATTATACCTACTCATATATGTTACTACATTTCTACACAGGATTGGGGGGCACACCTGACTGTTACTACATTTCTACACTGGATTGGGGGAAGGGGCACACCTGACTGTTTCTACATGTCTACATGGGAGTGGGGGGCACACATGACTGTTATTACATTGCTATGTAGGATGGGGGGCACAAGTGACACTTGTACACATTTGCTGTGACTGTACTGGTATGTCATGTACTCCATTTCATTCTGTATTGCTAACTATCATGCTGACTAGTGGCACATCAGTGTACTACAGATTATGGCTTTGGTTGCCCTACATATTATTGTCTGATGTCTTCCCCTTCAGACCTAACATCCCACTGCCTGCCCTGCTGTGGTCTGGCTGTGTAGGCCTGGGGGTGGGTTTAACCATAGCCATCATTCTTGGCCACACCACAGGCCCTGTTTGAGTTTGTCTCCACCTGTCTTGCTAGCTGTGACTGTTGTTGGGTATGTGAACCATCCTGACTCGGATGCGTGAGTCATATGGACGCACATTTCACTCAGCACATTTCCTGCAGTGGTTTTTGTCACCCTGTGCAGTGCTGGCCACTATGGTGACTCCAGTATGTGTTACACATGTCAGGGTGCCACTATGGGTGTCTACTGTCTACTGCCATAACATTCAGCCACCCAATTCCCTTGCATGCTCAGATCCACACCATAGCTACAGGTGACAACACATTCTACTCCATTTGGCAATTGGTAAGTTGAATGACTTACCTTGTGGGTGTGCCAGACTTGCGGATGGTGCTGGAGGGCTGCCTATGTCAGATGCACATAGTACACTCCCTATACTTGGTTGAGCACAGGTGGTGTCATGTTTGGCATCCCTTTTACTGTATGCACGAGTCAGAGAAAGGTGTCATTCCCTGGGACCCTACTGTGTCAGTGCATGTGCTATCCATTTCCTCTTTGCCAAGGCCAGGGCATACTAGGCACACCACCTTCTGCCTACTGGGGCAGGCTCAGGTTCTTCCTCCTCTGGGTCACTCTGTGCCTGTGTGGGCCTTGGATTTGGTGGGGGGCTGTGTGGCCCTGCCCCATGCTGTTCCTGCTGCAGGTGTTTCTGCAGGATCATATTGTGTAGCATAGCACATACCATAACAATTTGGGTACATGTAGCTGGTGAATACTGCAAGGCTCCACCAGATGTGTCCAGACACCAGAACCGTGACCTGAGCATCCCAAACACATGCTCTATAATATGTCTGGCCTGTGTGTGTGCCTCATTATGGTGTTGTTCAGGTGTGTGTGCATTTCTGATGGGTGTCATCAGCCATGGCTCCAGTCTGTACCCAGCATCCCCCACTAGGTAACTGTAGGGGATGTCCCCATTGGCAAATCTCTGGTACAGATGCATCAGATGGATATGTGGGAATTGTCATAGCTTCCAGACCAGCCAACACACACAGCCCTGGGCATCACATACGACCTGGCAGCTGATGGAGGGGATGCCCCAGCAGTTGATGTAGGCCCTACCCTGCTCACAGGGTGGTGCTTTGATGCATATGTGCGTGCAGTCTATAGCACCCCCTACGCCAGGGTATTCTGCTATTTGGTGGAAGAGACGCATATTGCTGGTCAACACCTCACAGGTGCTGAGGAAATATACATGCTCACTGGCATGTGCTGACATTTTTTAAACATACTGGAAAATATTACCCTAATACTGGATCAAGTCAGAAGTGACAAACCAGATGACATCCCGGCTGTGTGTACTACATTAACAATATGAACTGGCACCTCACCTACATGGCATCCAGGAACTGGTGGAATACTCTGGATGCTGATGCCTGTGAGAGCCCAATGATATCCCCAGTTGTGCTTTGGGAGGTACCTGTGGCTAGTATACCTAGGCCTACACATACCTTAGTATCCACTGGGATGGGTTTCCCCTTGGTCAGTTTGGTGTGGCCAGCACAGCTCAACTACTTGCTGTAGGAGGTCTCTGTCCACCCTATAGTGCTCCACTATCTCCAGCTCATATAGCCCCTGGTAGGTTACCCTGGGTCTGTAAACTCTTCTCCGTCTCCTCACTGTGGGCTATTTGGCAGCATGCAAATCCTCACCACCCTCAGCCTCTTGCAGATGTTGTTCTATGTTGCCTGCTGCAGCCCTTCTCATTTTGTAGGTTTGTTTGTTAAGATTCCCCCTCTTGTACACACTGGTGGTGTAGAGTGTGGGAAAAACCAGTGGAGAAGGTGTTTTCTTAGTTTATAGTAGTTTTCTGGGCTGGACTGCTGCCTGTGTAATTGTCTGCTTCTGAAACATTTCACCTGCCAGATAAGCTAGTTTTCCTTGATTCCCTTCCTACTGCTGTGTTCCCTTCCCATTGCCCTTCTGTTTGGGCCTGGGACCGTGCAGTGCAAATGGAGTACTCAGATGTGCATGCTGCTGCTGTTTCCTGGTTTAACTTCTTTTTTCTTCCTGTAAAACCCAGTGTGTGGTGTGCACACACCCGCTTACACTTTGTAAAGAGTGCTTGGCAGGTTTAGACACACCCCCTAGCTTAGCTGTGCTAAGCTAGGAGCATACCCGAGCCACAGGGCTCCAATCCACTTACAGTATGCCTGACACACTCACCCATGATGTCACCTACCTCCTAGTCTTGCACTCAGCTATTCATACTCTTACACTGTTGGGACCTGCCTCACATGCTGGGGAAAATTGGGATTCACTACCCTTCCCCTCATTTGCACAGGATTACCTACTAATGCATAGTTACATGTGTCACACTGTGCCTCCCCCCTTAGCAACCATAATTCACTGGTCAGGTTGTATTTTGCCTGCCATTGACTTGCATGGCAGAATACTGATTTTAGTTAGACTGCTTGTGCTAGGTTTATTTTCTTATTTTCCCACTGATCCCATTTGCGCGCCGCTGCCCTATGCTTAAACAGCTGTGATCAGCGGAACTATAATAAAAGTTGTAGTTTTTACTTTTTGTATTGTTTGCAATGCCAATGGTCTTATACTTGGCCATTAGCATGCTTCCTCCATAATATGCAGCCTTTATTTGGAGCTGTCATGTCTCCGTTTTGGATTTTGCAGACCTGTACTCTGTTACTAACTGAGTACATTTCTGCAGGTTACGCTAATCCTGCACGGTCTGATTTCAGCTTCCTGGATAGCGGATTTACCCCATTTGCATGTTTTTCACCTGCAAATGGGGTAATTTGCATACAGCTGGGAATGTGCAGGACTAGTGCAGGGGCACTCTTGCATGTCAAACGAGCATGTACATGGATCGCTCGGCCGCCATATTACCAACATTACCTCTTATACTAATCATGCACACCGTGCAAGCTTTTGTGAATCCAGGGGTATATGTTTGATTTAAATAATTTTGATTGTAAATCTAAATATGTAGTGTATTTAAGTTTATGTGAGTTGTGTCCGGATTTTTATATTGGGAGAACCAAAAGATGTTTGTATTCTAGGATTTATGAACATTTAAGAGCTATAGACAAAAATTATAGTAATAATGCTCTGGCCAAACATTTATCTTCCTGTCATGTACAAGAAAGTGCAACTAATAAGTTTTCTTTCGCAGTGATAGAACCGGTTCTGAATTATGAATACAGGTGGGATGCTGAGGATGATCTTGATTATAAAGAATATTGTTGGCAAGTCAAAATGAATGCGTGTGTTTTCCCTGGTATTAATGACAAAGAAAATTTTACAATTGTACTGAAAAGGAAGGGGTTAAGACACTGATGCAAGTGATCATGTGATTTTACTATGCTATTTAAGTTGTGTGAATAGTGGTTGCAACTTGGTCTGATGAAGTTTGTTATAAACAAAAGCGCTTACCAGTTAATACTGTGTTTCTATTAATATTTTATTAAAAATTTATTAGTGCTTTTTTGGAGCCTTTTTTTTTTTAAAGGTTGCTACAGAAGAACTCTGCTTAATATGCAAGAACAGCTTATTCCAGAAATAAGGAGTATGCTGGGTTTGGTACCTGTCCTGCCATATTGTGTTGTTGATGTAGTAGTGCAGGTTTATGTCTACGGAGAGGGTGTTTGCTTTACCACTGGTTTTATTTAGGAGAAAGAGTTCAAAGAATGTTGAGTCATTCACAGCAAGGAAGACTAAGTAGAGATCACCGTCAGGCATCTATAGAACAGTGAGTAGAGGGACAACACTTTTACTGTGTCAGAAACCTGAGATCTTTTTGGTGAATAAACACTGAGGCCCAGAAGCACAGCTAGGGTGAGGCAAAAGGGGCAATGCCCCTGGGCCCAAATTGTTGGTTGGGAGCGATCAGCCATTGATCATCCCAATCAGTCTTTAATGCAGTACTGGCTTTTAAAAGCTGGTATTACATTTGTGGTCAAACCTGTATGCTGCAGCACTCCATGTGGGGTCTAAACTGTTGCAACTGTTTGCTACATTTGTAACAAGCTGTTTGCTATGGTTTAAATAAACATTTTTTTCCTAATACATGAGTGTCTTAACACTCAGTGCAGGCAGGATATGAACTATAGCAACTGTTTGCTACATTTGTAGCAAGCGGTGTGCTACAGTTTAAAGTACAATTTTTATAATAAACTGTGTTGGAGAAGAAAGGTTGGGGCAGGGAACAGAAATGGGAACTGAATGGCTGGGGCAGGAGGGGGATGTGTTTCATGCATCTGGCCACCTGAGGTGGTATGCCAGTACAAGGAATGGCATTTTTTTTCTTGGTGTTCAATGGAAGGGCTTGAGGGATGGATCTAACTGTAATATGTCAATCACTTAATCAGCTTAATACAGTGAAGTGCTTTTTGTTTATTTATTTATTTATTTGTTGAAGGGGTGGGGTGCTGGTTTGTGATACCAGCACAAGATGCAGATGAATAGAGCTAGCTATGCTTCTGCTAAGATTTCTCAAGTTGGTTTAACTGCTTAGCAAGGGACATTATTTTCAGTGATGGGCCTAACAGGTAAGAATAAAGTGCCACTGTAACTTATTTGGACCTTGAGGGGATACCATAGAAGATAAGGCATGCACGGTAGAAGGATTTTCTAACCACCACAGAGAAATTGTCAAGAAATGAGAGTCAGTTATTAGACCTGGCTCTGTGGCACAAAGGAATAAAGCTCTGACTATGACCCAAATGACCCAAGATTGATTAGCAACTTAAAAAGCTGGAAAATATAGAAGGGGTGGACAAGAGATGCATGGCTTACATCAGTGTTCTTGCTTGGGAAGGAAGGCTGTAGTTGTCCCTCCCCTTGGTGTGACTGATGACCTGGAACTCCAAGGGAGTGGCACAGGCAAGTCTTACTGAGAAAACGTTATGTGGAGAGATATACATTGGCCAGTCCAAGCTGGTAATAGTAGCACTCTAACAGGCATGTTGGGGAGTTTACTGCTTCCATAATTGGGGGATTAAGTGGTCCCTTTGAGGTGATATGGCAGCCCATGTCATCACCACAGGGTGAAGTTAGGGTGTATTAAAAAATCCTATAGTAGCTGCCAAAATACTGGCTTAAGGATTGGCTCTGACCTCATGCGAAATGAGTAGGCCATAAACTGCATCTACTAAATGCAAAATGAATGGCCTAATCAATCATGGGGAGACGATGGTCAACAGGCAATGAGGAACTAAAAAAATATATACTCAAAAACAACAGAGAGAGAGAGACAGACAGAGATAGAGACAGAGGCTAACAGTTGTTTAACAACATAGGTACCCAACTTCCTTATGACTGTGTCAAGTTTAAGTTGAATGTATTGTACATAAGTGGTAGTGATGTCAGATTTAGAAAAGGAAACTATACTTCATTTTTTGGTGTTGAGGATGAGCCTTAATTAGCATACCAAACATTAGTTTGGTCCAGCCCTTGCTGGAGAACTTGCAAATCAGAATGGGATTTGATAATTACGCCTAGTTTGCAGTCATCAACAAACTTGGTTAGTGACAGTACATTAATATCAGCTTTCATGACAGAGATGCATGTACCAAAGAGCAGTGTGGGGCTCAGGACAGAGCCCTGTGGGATACTGCTGGTGACAATTTTCTGTCTAGAGCAAACACCTCTGATCTTAGCAGTATGGGTTCTATCATACAGCAAAGTAACTTTATTTATTTTTGTATCAGAGAGCAAGTTAATCCCATAGTCAGGGATCTGGGAACCTCTGTTAATAACAAACTGTCCCTTGATCACCAAATATCCACTATTGTAAGGAAGAGCATTTACATCACAAAGCATATATCTAAAGGTATGGCATCAAGATCCAGGGGTGTAATTAAGTAACTGTACTATGCTCTTATCAGGCCAATCATTGAATATAATGCCCCATTCTGTATGCAAAAATGTGTCACAACTGGAGAAACTAAAATACTTTCTTACTACAAAAAAAAAAAAAAAAAAAAAGAGTCAAGGGCCTAAACCTCAAAAACTATGCAGACTATCTTAAAGCCATGTCCTTCTTCTCAATTTCATACAGGCTACTAAGAGGTGATCTCTGCCTCACATATAAGGCCTCAACAGTTCCTACCTATCAGACCTATTACACATTTGCAAGTCCACTGGTAGAGTGAATACCTGCTCAGGGGATCTCAATCTCTTTTACAACATAAATAAACATATTGGATGGATAGGCATGTATCACAGAGAATATCCTCCACTATGAAACCATCTTCCACACCACATAAAGTGAAATACTTCTCATACTCCATTCATTCATAGGTTCATACGCTCATAGGTAGGTACTAGGCTACTGGCCCTGGGGCCTATATAAGCCTAGCCAAAAAGGTTCCCTGGCTTTCGCCACCCAATAATTTTTTTTTCCTGTGCCCCTGTCAAGCAGTGCTGCAGAAGTGATCCCTGGGGTGAATTTTCTATTTCCCATCCAGTCATCAAGGTTTTTCTTAAAGAGAACCGATGAGGAGCTTTGCTTGACATGAATGGGTAGCTTGTTCCAGAGTATGGGAAGTCTCTGGGACAGGAATCTATCCCTCCAGCATGTTCTGTTTATTGTGGTGACAAGGTTTAGGTCCCTGGAGCATGTGATTTGCAGAGATTGGGATTTCTTTAACTGTAGCATTTACAACAGCTCTGGGTTTGAGATAGCTTTGTATGTTAGGCAGAGATAGCCTCTGAGTAGGCAATATGCGACGGAGTAGAGCTGGAGTTTTTTGAGACGGTCTGCATATGGCATCTGTTTGAGGCTGGTATTTCTTTTAGTGAGGTATTTCTGTGGCATTTCCAATTGTTCTAGGTGTCTTGTGAGATACATGCCACTGGGGCATTGTACTCTATAATGGGTCTGATGAGGGATGAGTAGAGAGGAACAATGACCTCTTTTTTTCTAGAGGAGAACCCTTTTGTGAAGAGGTGTGCCATGTAGAAGGATTTCCTGACTGCTGTGGCGATGTGGTTATCAAAGGAGAGACTACTGTCCACCTGTGTCCCGAGGTCTCATCACAATTTCAGTGTTTAGTGAGCTACTGCCTATGTGGTAGTTCATGGGTACCAAGTTTTTCCCAAAGGGGATGACAATGCACTTCTTGGCATTGAGTTTGAGGCCATGACTTTGACACCAAGCATCTGTTTCTCTGAGGCCCTTTTGTAGAATGTCTACATCATTAGGTGATTCTATTATGGCTCCCAGTTTGCAGTCATCTAATTTGGACAAATGGATGGGAAACCACAAATTCATCCCTAGTTTAACACCCATGTCCTTCCTGAATAGGGAAAACAAGTAAATGTCCTGAAAAATATCCTTGTTCTGTGTAGACAAAACATAAGTGCTAAACAACTACCATGGGTATGTGAGGCTAGGCTTTTTAAGATTCCCACAGATCAACAGCCTAAGTATATGCCTATGAACGAATGACCCTAAGATTTGTTTAGCAAACTATGTATTATGTTAATGTTATTGGGATAGATGGTCAATAGTCCCAGTATGAGGCATATTGTCAAAGGTCCTGGCAAGGTCTGCGTAGGCAGTATGAATTGTATTTTTCCTATCCAGGGCATCAGTAACCTTTTCAAAGAAACCAAGTTGAGCAGTCATGATCTGCCTTATATAAAATCATATTTGTGTGTTTCATGAGATATAAGATCACCTGTATCTCTGTTTATTAGTTCAGCTATAATACATTCAACAGCCTTGCATGGCATTCCTCAGATGGAAACAGGAGGACTTGACAACAGCAGATACCTGATTCTTAACAGTCAGCCAGACATCAAAAAGGTGTACTGTAATGTTGTATATTGTACCATTTCAGAGAGTTTGGATTCAGTCTGTTGGAAATGAGGAGTTTGCATCAGCACTTGGTTGCCAATTGTGGAATCATGCTTTAGTGGTGCAGTGCTAATCCCTACACACTTTGAGACTATAATTAAGTGGATACCACAAGTTCCACAGCAGATAGGTTAAGGTGTGCAATATTCTAAAGTGTAAAAGTAATATTTATATCACAATATTGTGCAAATAATCCAAAGCTGCAATAATGACACACTACTAATAATAAATATCCCAAATATGTTTTGTATGCCAGTGAATGCACCCATATCATGCATTTGCAGATCTCCTGAAGAAGGGCACCTGTTGGTCCAGTAAAATGTATCACATCATTTTTGTTCCAGAGTGTTCAACACATAATCAGTTTTAGTCATTACTACCGAGATATCACACAGTGGCTACATATCCTACAGAGGTGAGCATAGCTTCAAGCAGGGAATACTATTTTTACTACAATCAGTACAATGGCACACAGCAAGGCATCCATCTGCACCACAGGTGATCCAAGTTAGGATCAGACTCAAGTCACTGATGGGATCAGTTGGGAATGACAGGATGAAACAGCCAATGGCTATCTCTCCTATCCTGGGGTTTGGGAAGGGTTAACTGTCTGTGTGACCTCTGGAAGAGACCAGGGTTCTTGCAGGCTAACAACAGCATTAGAGGGAGTGATGCAATATTTTTGACATCACTGTATGTTGCCCTTCTTGCGAGAGACAAACCGTGAGTATTGCTGAAAGAAATTTACAGTTGGGTATTCAACAGCATGAGTCACATTTTGTAGTGTCTAAAAGCGAATGCAGAAAAAATCGAGTGGAAATCAATAGATTTTAAAAACTATCTTAATAACTAGAATGCAGTGTAAGAAACAATCACGGAGGTGGCATGTTCACCTGTTATTAAATAAAAACTGATACTGTATGTCAACCAGTAAAGATCACAACAAGAACATTTCCATGTGGCCCTGTTTCTGGTGTATATTTCAAACAGCTAAAAAATCTGAGTTCTGCAAAAGTTCTGTCAAAACTGTTTAAAATGCTTAGCATCTAATGGATCTGCTATAATGTCCAACAAACATTTTTCTCTATGTAGCTAATTTTAGTTAATGACAGACAGAATGGAACAACTCCTAAAGTCCAGCTTTGGAAGTCTTTCCAGTTTATTGACAGTGGTGATTCCTACAAGATGCCATTTACTGAATACAACAAGAAGTCAATCCTGGCACATAATGAAATATTACTGTTTAGGAGGAAAACTCATTCCATGCTTGAATCAAAGCCTGCAAGTTTTGATGATGTTGAATTTAATTTATACAACATTTGATATTAACCATTAACTTGTTTTTCTGTTTTAATTTTGATAGTATTACTTTTGTTTTTTAAAAGAGAAATACTGACGCCCCATTGACAAGCAGATAGCACCCCTTTGCTGAATGTGATCATTTTTTTTGCTTTGTTATACTCTAAGACAGGCACCTGACCTTGCCTTTGGGGACTGCCTCTTGAGTGACCTCTATAGCACTTCAAAAATTACTTTTTTGTCTGATGTTGATGGTTGTCCCTTTAAGAAAACAGCAATTCTTCAAACTACTTCAGGTAGAAGTCAAGGACATACAGAGTCAAAACCATCATTATCACAAGGACATACAACTGGTAAAAATAATAAGATAGAAATTTCTTCATCTCTGTTTACAAAGATACAAAATGTATAAAAAGTTTGCTTTCCCCTCCCTCACCCATGATATTGAATATTATTAAAGGAAGATATATATCTGATATGCCAGTGAGTATATCTATCTTGCAATTATCATGTTTTATTTGAAAAACTGTCTTGCTTCTTCTTTTAATGCCCCTCAGTTGAGTCCTTTCTGTCCATAACATTTTAAATATATATATAAGATTGCAAAAGAGAGAGAGAGAGAGAGAGAGGGGAAAAGCAGTTAGTGATATTAAGATAATTGTCCCTCTCTACAGTAACTGGTTTTCACTGCACAGCGTCTGGCTCCCCTTGGGATCATCGGTGCCTTTTGTCCTCTGGCCTTCTCTGCTGCCTGTGTTTCTTCCAGGTGGTCTGGCTTGGTGGCACCCAATTCCAGACATCTGTCGAAGCTGTTCAGCTGAGAGGCGGCTTGCACTGGCAGGCGACCGCAGACTCCATGCTTGTTGGAATACAGGTGCCTCCCTCAGGAGTGTCCATCATTTCTTGTTATCCTAAAAAGATTGAAAAGAGGTTTCAGTGATTAATATTGTAATTGTTGTCAACAGTGCCAACCAGAATTTCTACGAGCTTTCATAATGTTTTCTGTTTCATCAACATCAGTGCATGTGAACATTTTTTGACTGATGGAGAATTTACTGATTTTGAAATGAATCACTCGGAAAATAAAGAAAAAAAAAATTAAAAAAATACTGTTTCATTTACTTCATACAAATTATGGTACTATTTAATTGATAACATTCAAACTGACATACGCATACTAGCTAACATAATGGACACAAGGTTTCTAGCTTAACATAGTTTATGTAGCATACTTACTTACAGAAAAACAAAAAAACACCTTGCACTAAGGGCTGCTTCCCCCATTACCCTGCCTAGTTACAACTTTGTCATATTGTTTGTTTTCCCAGTAATTTAGTAGATACTTCCACAATCTTGTTTATAATATTCATAAAGTGAATTATCAGGGATTTTGGCTTCTTTGAGAAGGGATACCTTCTCTATTCAGTTCCAGGAGTGGACCAGAAGAATTAAAATCCTAACCTAAAAGTACAGTCTCATTTATAATTTTAGAAAAAGGAAGCACAGCACAAAGAATGCTTATTAAATTACAAATTTTCTTACATTATTTATGTTTTTTTTTCATGAAAATCCAGCTACTGGGATGCCTGTATGTATAACACTTTTTTAGCTGTACAATAATTCTGAATGAACTTCCATGTCTGATTCTCTGACACTGAGTTACTTAAGATTCTTATTTGATGTTGTTGTCTTACTTATATAACTTCACTGATGGTAGAACAACATCCTTGCTGAGTTCACTTTTCATTTCTTATCTATTTCCATGGACTTTTACAATTTTCTAAACTTTGGCTGCAAATGTGAACAATTTTGCTATATTTATGTTATGGCCATTTACCCATACCACAAACCACTTGGGTAGTCTCCACTATTTGAAACCCAGTTAATAGAAAGCTTACACTAGTCACAAAATAATGCAGTCTCTACGGCACTGGAAAATAACTCAACACTGCAAATAAAAAGGAATGTGAGCTGATGAAAAAAACCTACCTGCATAAATAAATAAATAAATAAACACAGAGGGAGACATTTCATTTTGCCTTAATGCAACTACTTGCAAAACTGGAATTTGGCTAAGAAAGCTATGCTTTTTCTAACCTTCAGTACACTTGTACCTGAAAGCAAATGAATTAACACTTTGTTATTGAAAAGTTTAAGGACGAGATTCCAAAAGACTTGCTCTCGGTCTAAGTAATCATTTACACTGAGAGCAGGCTGAGGCATGGTCTTTTGGAATCTGGTCCCCAAAGCAAGCCCAGTAATAGATAGGCCTTACACCGAAGTAAATCATTTACACTGAGAGATCTTTTAGAAACTGCCCTTAAGTATGTAATGTATTTAAATATACATGGACTTATCTTGATCAGAAAACTTGAGTTGATATAATGTCTTCATATTCAAGGAACTTTTGTGCGATAACAGTTATTTTATTCATGTAAATATGCTTACTGGGGTGGAACACTGATCAAACAATGACCAATTACAGACTCATACTTACTGAAATTCATGATCTGCTTCTTTTTTTTTTTCTTTTTTACTGTTGCTCTGATTTTCAGCTTTTGTCTCCGATTCTTGACCAAAGGACCTGAGAGGTATGCATCTATATTACATAGCTCAAGACCCTCAGAGACAGGATGGGATGGATGTGGACATTCACTTCCCTAGATAATCAAAAGCCCTGCACTCCCTGTCTTGGGGATGAAATACCACCACATGAGAAATGTGATTCTTCATCAAGGCCACAGTACAAACAGTAAGATCTTGTTTGGGCATATTTATTCAAGCTACCTCCCAGGGAACGGGGATGAAAGATTTCATCTGCTTTTCTCATAACTGGGGCTAGTGTGTTTAGATATTTCCAGCTTTAAATTTTTGAAAATGTCTACTGTTCTTTCTTCATCCTTAAATGCTGCTGCATTGTTCTCTGGGCACAAGAACTATAATTTGAGGACCATCTTCCTCTGTCTTGCATTTTCATGAAGAAATACGTTTTCTTTTCATTCATGCCTTATTACACACCTCTTCAGATTCCACCATACCCTCTGAATACTTTGAGATGCAGTGACCGCTTCATTGTGTCTTAACTGTAAAAGACTCAGAAAAGCCAAATCAGTTCTTTTGGATGTTAATGGCGGCATAGGGATTTGGATCTGCAAAAATGGAGCCACAGTGAAGTGAAATAGCACAGACTGCTATGCTGATCCTGCCTATAACTGCAATATCGTGTTGGACTTATTCTCACCTTGTTGTTCACATTGTATTGCATTTACAGTCTGTCTGTGTTCTACGTTTCAAATGTTATTGCTGTACTTTTCCACAGGCTGAGACTGAAATTAGTAATTTGTAGTCAGTGTTCTATCTCATTTGACAAATTCAGGTATGGTAAAAATAAAATAAGCTGTTCCACTGAACACAGTGGGTCTACTGGGAGTGATACAGTAATGGCTGAAAATATGAATAACTGTAAAGAACTTGCACTAGCCCAGGACAGATGCTGGGGCAGCACACAGCTATCCTACTGCTGATGCTAGCACAGCATGCACCATGGGGCTGACACCTGCAGGGGCAGATATCGATGGCCGCAGCATCAGATATACCACAGTTGGAGTGGCTAGCATTGCTAGGGCCAACGTCTGATGACTACCAGCAGCAAAGATGCCAGATGCTAGAGAAGGAACCAGTGCAGTTCAGGCTGTGACTGGGGACTGATGTCAAAAGCTGCTAGACAGGCAAACCTTTTGTGATCCACCACCAGGTGATCACTGTATATATTTGGATGCACCAAGGTAGGCAACCTAATAACCATCCTATGATGTATGAAATTAAATACATGGCATGGAGACTACCTTTAGCATACTAGGTTGCAGAACAAATGATCTCTTAGGAGACTTACATTCTTTAGGCTATGTCTCCTGATTTTGTTTTTAAAATGGATATCCTGTCCAACTTATAAAAAGCAAGAATTTGGAGTGAAGGTTCAGATTCCAATTAAAAACAGTCAGCTGGTAAGTAGTTTTCAAGGGCTTTAAGCTGATGTTGATGGGTATTGTCATTAAACCCCATGTCCTAACTACCTCTTGATGATATAAAATGTCCAAAGACAAGTAAACATTTAACATGCTAGACTGCAGGGGAATCTGCTTGTCACAAGGACATTTATTTATGGAAGTAATATGCAAAGTGTGAGGCTAGAAACAGGTCAGAAAAACACACAAAATTTGGCTACAGTCACCTGAAATGTTACCAAAATCTATACAAAGCCCAAAAATTAAGCAAATAAAACTTCCCAAAACTTTAAATTTTATTAATTGGGAAATAAATACCTCAGATAGCTGAACTAGCAGCATGTACCACTCTCCTGAGGTGAACCATTTCATGACATGAAATAACTGGGATATTTCTGATAGGGTTAGGAATTATAGGAGACTAATGGTACAGTTTGTAGCCTGAAACATTTTGAGAGGACAAAGTGATCCTAATGCTGGAATGCTAAAAATCCTGTACAAGTAAGTGAGAAAAATAGAGTTAATGCTTTAGATACTTTAGTGTGCAACTAGAGTTGTGAAGATATAAATGGGAGAATAATTGTAGGTTAATTCAATTAGGGGTAGCCCTTCAGAATTTTATCTTGCAGTCAGCAATCATAGGAATGGAAAAGATTATTTTATTTTTATTTAACATTTGTTTACCAGGAAAGTCCGACTTGGAATGAAGCAAATTTTCAGCAGAAGCCTGGGAAAAAATGCTATAGATGCATGTCTTTGTAATGTAGGAGGAAACCAGAGTACCCGAAGAAAACCCACATGAATGCAGGGAGGACATGCAGACTCCACACAGAAGGGACTCCAGCCGAGAATCGAACAGGAGAACCTCTTGTGATGAGGCAATAATGCTACCGCTGTGCCATCATAATTAAAGGACTATTCATTATTAAAGGTAAATTATGTCTGTGAAGTCCAGAGGCAGTTAATCTCCCCCTATATAAATCAAATTTGTGGGTCACAATTGGTTATATAGCTAGGCTTATAAGGGCCTTATGGGTCATTAATCTAGTTAACAGCAATGAACTTATAAACCTAAATTAATTGCTTTTGCCATTTTTGCAATGATTATAAGTAGAATACACTGGAGAACACTTGCAAAATGGTGAAATAAATTCCAACTGCTGCCAAATGGTGAGAACCAAACAGAAACCTTCTTTATTGACAAAAATCCAGGCTTAAGCGCTTTTGGCCATAACAATGGCCTTCATCAGAAACACCCATAATCCCAACAACAAACACTTAAATACCCTTCTATATCAAAAAAAATATTCAATTAATCAATTATTCTGTTTCATAAAAATAACATAAAATATAACAAAGAACTATCATAAAAGATACCTAAAAAACTGCAATTCTACTTGCATTTATTGTACTTTGCTTTCCTACACAAAACAACTTTATAATTAACCCCACTATTAAGACCTGGTTTATTGTAGGCATTGAGCAGAATCTTATGTAGTAGCTCTGTTGTACTATCAGGAAATCAGCTCACTTTTTTTTCACACATCATCTGCAATGTCTCTTGCAAAAATGATGATTTGACTGAACTTGCACTAAACTCTGTTATCTCCCTGTAACCATGTGTCGTATTCTGCAGGTGCTCATCTACTGCTGTACTCTGCATTCTCTTGTCCAGAAATTGTAATGCCAGAGTTACCATCCCATGCTTTACTACAAGGGCATGAAATTGCTTGCTGTCTGTGAGATACCATACCAAACTCTAAATAGACCTCATCCACAGCCCTCTTTTAATTATAACTCTGTTTAGTCAGTAAGAAAAGCATAATAGGTCTTTTTACCACAAACATAAGTAGGACATGTTGTATAGACAAATATGCTTCTCACAGTCCCTTTCTCTGGAACAGGCTCCTCATCCATGTGAAACAAAATACCACCTTTACCCTATTTAAGTGTAACTTGGACCATTGGATGGGAAATCAAAAGCTCATCCCTGGTCTGGCACCCACATCTCTGATGGACAGAGGCAGTCAATAAATCATGTCATAACCAACAGTCACCCCTATATAAATACAGAGCAAAACACCAAGGCTGATCCACCACAGAGAAGAGGTATTGTAGCAGAAATAAATAATTACAAAAATAAATGATGAAAACTACTTTATTCTAAAAGTTAAAACATAAAACAATGTCTAAATGATAAGCACTTTCAACCTAAGCCTTCCTCAGATCATATTATAAGTCATCCATATTTCATTTAAATTTAGATAAACAACCAAATTTTAAAACACACAAAAAAACCAATCCCAAGACAAATAAAAAAAAAAACCTTTTCAGATTTGTGCTCGATATAGCATCCATTCATAATCTATTCCCGATGGGTCCTTATTCAGGTTCATTCATTGGTGGACACTGAATAAATATCAACAACTAAGAAACTATATGCTTTAGCACATCATATATTTTTTTAAGATTATCTTTCTATTCATAAGCAGTATAAAACAGATGCCTTGGCCATCAGATAAAAATAATTTTATATCAGGATTTAAAACAACTTAATAAGTCTCTTGCTTGCCAATCAACAGTATTGACAACCAAAATATTTTTGTAGGTTCATATTGTGTGGAGACATTTAACAAAACAACGATCATTAGACCAATGATTTTAATGAATTGAATTAAGTTTGTTCAGTATCTAAATTTATAAAATCTTCTATATTCGGCATCCTAATACAGTTTTGGAAGCTGTCTAAAGCTTAAACTACTACATAATCTTTCGACTATATGACAGTATCATTTAAACTATAGAGATAAATTTGGTCCAATCACAAGCATAGAAACGATGTTGCTTCCAATTGATTTCTTAGAAAATTGACCTAAGCTCATAGGACTGGCTATAATAACTGATAGATTTTAAAAATAGATTAGTTTAGTATCTGTATCATAATCAGGAATAAGTGATTTTTCATTACGGACACGTACTTGCAATCCCTCTTTAGACTGGTTAATATTTCTGTAATGCAATTCCAATTGGTCCTATTTGAACAACTTCTGATTGGATAGATTGTTGAAGAATAACGTGTCAGGTTAGGTCTTTTCTTAAATCTTTATTGGTTGCAGTATTGTCTTATGATTGGTTCAAATCTTCATTGACATTTTATGCTTTGGAAGCCATTTATACTGGGGTTTAAATAGAGCCTATTATTGAATCAAAAGTCTACTTCCCATCATAAAATCAATTTTAGTTATTGAACGGTTAGTGTGGACATATAATTATTTTTTTTTTATTTTAGACTGATTAATATATTTTAACATAGTACCAACTGATAGTTTTGAATGAAATTTGATTGGAAATACTGTAATAGATGAACCTATAAGTTTAAGTCTCTTTTCTAAAAAATCTATTTGAAGAAACAACAATTTTACATTGTAATTGGACCAAATTCATGCTAACTCTTACGTGATACTATTGGTTGTAATATAGTTTTATACTTAATCATTGGTTTAAGCTTTTGTTGACTTTGTCATGTTTTGGAAGCCGTATATACTGGGTTTAAATAAAGTTCATTTACTCTGTTATTGAATCAAAGGTCCACTTGCCATTGCAAAATGGATTTCATTTTAGTTAATGAACTTTATTCTTCTTCTTTCGGCTTCTCCCAGTTAGGGGTCGCCACAGTGGATCACCTTGTCTGCTCATGACTGGCAGTGGATGGAGTTTTACAGTGTTGAGTTGCCAGCCCGGCGCCCAACCTTCCACAGAAGGCACACACACACGCACACACTCACACCTAGGGCCAATTTAGAGTGTCCAATCCACCTGTGGCATGTCTTTGGGATGTGGGAGGAAACCGGAGCACCCGGAGGAAACCCACGCGACCACAGGAAGGACATGCAGACTCCGCACAGAAGGCATCCCAGCCGAGTATCGAACCAGAGAACCTCTTGCTGTGAGGCAAGTTAATGAACTTTATTACAGACTCATAATCATGATTTTATTCAGGATTGGTCAATGCATTTTTAATGTAGTTTCAATTGATGTTTTTGAATGAATTTTGATTGGACATACTGCAACAGATGAACCTGTGAGATTAGGTCAATTTTCTAAGAAATAAATTGGAAGAAACATCGTTTCTATGCTTGTGATTGGACCAAATTTATCTCTATAGTTCAAATGATACTGTCATATAGACAAAAGATTATGTAGTAGATTAAGCTTTAGACAGCTTCCAAAACTGTATCAGGATGCCTAATATAGAAGATTTTATGAATTTAGATACTGAACAAACAATTCAATTCATTAAAAACATTGGACTAATGATCATTGTTTTGTTAGATGTCTCCATGCAATATGAACCTACAAAAATATTTTGGTTGTCAATACTGTTGCTTGGCAAGCAAGAGACTTATTAAGTTCTTTTAAATCCGGATATAAAATTATTTTTCTCTGATGGCCAAGGCATATGTTTTATACTGCTTATGAATAGAAGGATGTTTTTAAAAAATTATATGATGTGCTAAAGCATACAGATTCTTAGTTGTTGATATTTATGCAGTGTCCACCAATGAATGAACCTGAATAAGGACCCATCAGGAATGGATTATGACTGGATGCTATATCGAGCACAAATCTGAAAAGGTGGTTTTTATTTGTCTTGGGATTGGTTTATTTTTTGTGTTTTAAAATTTGATTGGTTGTTTATCTAAATTTAAATGAAACATGGATGACTTATAATATGATCTGTGGAAGGCTTGTAGCTGGTGGAGATTCTTGTTTAGACTCTTGGCATTGAGTAATAACACATTTAGATTTTCTTGGCTTTGATTTGCTGTATTGGAAGGACTGTCAGTTTGGCATTGCCTAAAAAAGCACTATGGGGAAGGACAATGTTTTAGATAATATTCAAAAGCCTAGAGGAGAGAGGTCCAGACTATTCCAGGCAAAGCAGCATGGTCTAGTGACCAATTCCTTCTATGCTGACAAACACTGCACTTCCTTAGAATGATACCAGAAACTAAGACAGTTATTAAAGTCAGTCATCTTTTGTTCATATCGCAGCATCCTTGGAGAAGGCAGAATGCTGCTCAATGCAAGGCTCATATCAGCCTGAGACACATATTCCAAGACCTCCATCATGTGTCTCTTCATGTAGTCTAGGGAGGTATCTCTCAGGTCATTTACACCCACGTGGACTATGACTGAGTCGTACTAGTAATTGTAGTCCACTGACCTGAGCGTATGTATAATGTGGTGGATCCTGGCTCTTGATAAGCAACTGATCATGACTTTTTCCTACAGCCTGATGAGGGGACATTGATGTGTCTCACAATAGGGTCTCTAATGGCCAGAATATTGGATTGTGTGGTGGCTTGCCTTATATACTTAGAAGTAGAGATTCTATGGGATATGGCAGTATGTGTTGATGTGGGTGTTGTTTTGAATGTCTGTATTTAGGGCTGCTGAAGGCATATATGTGAACTTTATCTAGCAGTTCTTTGGGGTTCAGGAAGGTTACATTTAAGTGCCTCACCATATGTGGGTCTATGTGTCTGGCTCATGGTGTGTGTGTGATGGGTAGAGTGTGAGCACTACACTACTAGCACTACTGACAAACATTAGGAGTGATTTTATGTCAGAGCTTTGCCTCTAGAGACATTGTGTAAATGCATCTCTCCCATACCTTATCAGTTTTTTTTTGAAAATTAGCTAGTTGTCAGTAAACATGACACAATTTCTACATTGCCTCAGGATGCCCATACCCACCAAGCTGGCAATGGAGTGAGAAAGTTTATATCCATGGCAAAATAACCTTTTTTATTTATTAAATGATTGTTGTTAGAGTAAAGAGTAAAGCCAAGAGTATCTGGTTCACAGATCTGCAGGCAGAGCTTGTCACTGTGCAAACTAGTTTCCATCTGTGTAACTAGGCATTTGTTAAATTTCAAGGGTACTTTTAGAGGGAAGATGTCATCTCAGGGTGGCTTGGTCTATACAGTGCACTGTCAAACACCTGAGAAAATTACTGTAGTAGACTTTGAAGATTTATGGATGAAGTATTTAGGAAGAATCTCTGAAGTTAGGTTAGACAGTAGTTAATCAAGCAGTACTTTTTGTAAAGACGGAATTAACTTTGTAAAGAATGATGAATGGTGAGAATTCACCAAATTGGCTACTACCTGGCTACTACTAGTGCTAGGCTCACCATAGCTTCACACTGCCTGCATTCAATGTCCCTTTGTTTCTTCTGTCACCAGAAAGCAAAGCAATAGCACCAATCCCAAAAAGAGAAGCAGACCACAGGCTCTTTGGTGATCATCAGTCTCAGCTCAGATGATAACCTTTTCCTGTTAGATGACTTGAATAGCAACCAGAACTATCATGAAGATCCCACACATACATTCACTGCCCAATCAGTGACAGTCAGGAATCAATCACCCCCTGCTCCCTCTCTCACCAGGAGCAAAACAGTAGTACAAATTCCAAGCTGGCTCTGAAGAAGCAGTTATCAGGCTTTTTAGTGATCAACAATCTCCATGAAATAATGTCCCTCTGCTCCTTTCTCACCATGAGCAAAACAAAAGCACTAATCCCAAGACAATTACTAAGAAGGGAAATGTGGACTCCAGTGATTGGTTCCGTCAGACCACATGTTTAAGATTTTAAAGTTAACGTGGAAAAATGGATTAACATCCTAAGTTGCAGTGTGCATTAAGCATCTAAAACTTTAAGAGGCTAAGGGAAGGGCCTTCCCAGATGATCTCTCAGTATAATAAGTAGATGAAATGTGACTGGAAGGCGTGTCCATAATGAAATTTACAGTGGGGGTGGGCAACTGAAAATCCCCACTGAGTTTAAAAGCACAATGGGGGTGGAATGGGTGGGCTGGAACAATCAAATGCAGTCAGATAACAGCAGAGTCACACAGCAGTTCAGTTAAATAATAATAGGGCTGCCACCTTTCTCTGTGATGAAAACAGGGTCAAAACCATACCCCTTGCACCATCCACATCCCAGCCTCTCTCCACCTATTTCCCCATCCACCCTGCCCACTTTCTCACCCATTCTGCCCCCTTACCCACCAATTTTATGACATCAGTGATTACAGCATTGTGAGTGTAACACCTTCTTTTATTTTTCCATTTTTAGCAGGTCCTGGTTTTCAATGCGCATTACTGATGCTTTTCATTTAAAAAGTTAATCCAAGGCTGTATTTTTACAAACTCTTGCATTCTGTTTGTGCAGATAAACAGAATAATGGAGTTTGTACAGTGCTTTCCAGACTACGGGACTATATTCGGATTTCTGGATAGTCTGGAAAAATATCGGATATGTGGAAACACTAAATAATAATGCAGTTAAATAACTGCAGCTAAATAAGAAATCATATTTCTCAGCTCTTCCCACTAATTAGCCAGACTGGATTATTTTTCCAATCATTGAATGGAAAAGGAATTATTTTCTAACTGACCCTACCCAAGAACTTTAAAACTTCAAGAAGAAAAAAGTTTGAGTCAAAACAAAATTCAACATAAAACAAAGTGTAATATAAGAGCAAAGATAAAAAAATATAGAGTTATCATCTTAATATATAAATCATATAAATTTTTAGTTGGGTTAATACTTCTTGGAACAATAAATAACGATGCCACTGCAAACCTCTACTACACAAACTGTATAAATTATAAATAAATAAAATGTAGTAAATGAGGTGGCTAAAAGTAAAATAATTTATTGAATGGTTAGCGCTTTCACATCAGTTTATGATGCATCTTCAGACCAAGAACATATTGCATCACTTCCTATATATACTCACATAAATTAATCAATTATACATACAATTATCCAATTTTAAAATTCTTAAAGTTAACATACTTATATGTAACATACTCTATACTAATAAAATGTATGCATACAAGCAAATATCTAACCATATACATTTATCTAAAGTCTAGCTTTCAAAAACCTAACAAACTACAATAACAAAACATTTATTAAAAACAATGCATATACCTTAAAGTACATATATATATATATATATATATATATATATATATATATATATATGTGTGTGTGTGTGTGTGTGTGTGTGTGTGTGTGTGTGTATATATATATATATATATATATTTATATATATATACACATTTTATCTAAGAGATCTAGCTTTTAAATATGGCTTGATAGAAGCCCTGTCATTAAGACCTGGTGGTCTGTCAGCTTGTAATTCTAAAACCCAACAGACGAACTGTAAAGCCAAAGATGACAAATCATGTATATTCAGTACAGTCAGAGTTTGTTAAATAGTGGGTGATTTTTCTCAAAGGTGATATATTCTATTTTTCTGGAAGGTACTTTATAATTAAGCTGTGCAAGTAAAGGCAGGGGGGATATAGTGGTTGGGCAACATAGTTGATGATATAAGATATGGACAGTGTGGGTGACATGAAAGGTCGAGGGCAGTCTGGGAAGATCAGGTCCAGATAATGCAGCCTGGGAGACCTAGCTGGTCTGAAGTACCAAGGGTGATGTGGAAGGAGCAGGGTAGCATGCACGATGGTGTTGGTCTAGGACAGCCAGGAAAATAATACAGAACTGGGACAAAAAATGTTTGGGGGTTGTATCTGGACCTATGCAGCCCAGAGTGATGAAAGAGGGCTGGTACAGTAGGTGAGATGAGACAGAACTTGTGGTAGCATGGCTGATGTACTGTGGGAAAAAGGTAGAGACAGGGCTGTATGGGAGGTGAAGTAGAGCTGTGGCAGGAAGGCTGGAAGGTAAAGCAGGGCTGATACCAAGTGGGAAGATGTAGTAGGGTTAGGTCAGCTTAGAAGATATGAGGAAGTAATGAAATTAAGGTAGAACTAGGGTAGCATGGAGATGAGGAATGACTTGTGAGACATATGAACTGGAGTAAGATCCAATCAGCCTTGGAACTGAAGCAATGAGTCAGAAAGTGATATGAGAAAATGATGGAACCATCTAAGAGATGAGGCAAAACTGAAACAACATGGAGAGGAGGAGGTATCCGGCCATGACACCGTGCCTGTCCTGCCTGGAAGAGAAGGCAGAGCTTAAATAGGATGGGATATGAGAGCTGTAACAGATTGGAAGATGTATGGCTTTGGTGGAAGGAAAAATGTGGTAGGCCTGGGGCAACCCGAGACAGCTGAGGTACATGGGTCACTTGGCTTAATCGCACTGACAGGCATGACTTTGCTTTTTGTTTTCAAGTTGCATTGATTGCTGATAATTGTCTGTCATTATCTACTATTTTGGGCTGCTGTGCAGCCTCCCTGTATTGCGAAAATCTAACCATGCATGAATCCTCAATAGTTTTCAACAATGTTGTGCCCCAAGCTGTTTTCTGCACATTCTGTTGCTCACACCCACACACACACACACACACACACACACACACACACACACACACACACACACACACACACACACACATATTTGGTAGTTCCAATAAACATAACTACAGCTCTTGAAAAGTTTACTGTGAGCTATTTATTATTTATCCAGTCCCAAGGCATTGGAAGTCATCCTATAGTTTCTTCTAAACTAGTGCTATAGGGCGGGAGTTGAGCTGAGTAGACCTAAGTCTGTGTAGATTGTGCAGTTTATAGAGAGAAGTTCCAAAGGTCGAGATTTACTGTACATTGTGCAATGAGTATTACAGCAACATGTAGCATGCGTTTATACACATTACATAGTATTTTATTTAAGAGAAAGATAATAGGGTTAATCACAAGATAAACATCACACACTGATGTGGCCAGAGCAGATACTGCAAATTCATAAAAAAGCCACATTTTTATATATCCTGAAAATGAAGGTTTATCATGTCTCTAGATTTTTTTTTTACCACTGTTATCTTAAGAATCAAGGTTTACATATTGGAAAAACCACATCTGTATTTAGCGGCAGAATAAGAAATCATGTATTTCATATAAAAATTTATGCAAAATGCTTTAATCAAAAGATATCATTATGCATGATAAACATAAGTTTTCAACAGTAACAACACAGGTAAAATGGTGAGGTAGTGTTAATAACAAGCTATTTACCTTACAAAGCAAATAGCAGATGCAATAGTGAATTGATCAGTACTAGAATACTAGAATCCTATGTTTCCTCTATCTGGAAACAGGTTCATATCATCTTCTTTCATAAAAGGGTATCTGCCTAGATCTACCCAACTTTAGACCCAGGGATGTATTGTCTCCTCTTTCTGAAGTTCTTGAAAATCACATACATAAGGAGGTGGTCACCTACTCATTGAAAAATAATTTGCTTTCTCTAACCAAACATAGTTTTGGACTTGCACAGAACATTGCAACTGCCTTATTATCATACTTAAATAGAGAATATAAAAAATGTAACCAAGGTGAAACTGTGGCCTATTTTTAGACTTTTCTAAAACATTCTACACGGTATCACATTAACTACTCCTGCAATAGCTCAGTGATTTGAGTCTTAACAGCGCAATACAATGGTTCTGAAGCTACAATGAGCACAGAACACCATGTGTGAGGTAGAAAAATATCCTCTCCACTATCCTACACAGGACAATACTAGCTGGCTTCTGCCTAATTATCCTGACTAGCATTATTTGAAATGTATATGAGAGAACTATTTTGTCTCTATTTCTTGCTAGTGTAAGACAGTTATTTCATATAATGCAACATAGGTTTATTACTAGAAGATTTTGTCAACCTTACCATATTGAGTGTTACTCTAATGTGCATGTTTATGAGTATAATTTCCCAGCTGATGTTATTTATTTTGATCTAGCCAAGGTCTTTGATTCTCTGCCACGTTGCAGGATTGTTAACATAATGATATATTAAACTTTAATAACCTGATCACAGCACAGGTTGCAAACTGGCTGTATGAGGGAAACTACAGGGTTAGAGTTAAAGCTGAGTATTCAGAAGAAGTAATCGTAAATGTTGGACTCTCACTTGGTTATGTATTAGGCCCTTTCCTGTTCAGCCTATGTCCTCCATCCTATCTTCTAATGATGTATGGATGTGCAAATATGCAGATGCTATTATGACTGAAATCACAGTGAGTTGAATGTTGAGAGTCTGCTTGAGTGCTGCATACATACAATGTCATGTTCAGTCTCAAGAAATGTAGTATAACACCTTTTGGTAAAGCTAATCAGAGTTATCCTTAAGCTATAGATCCTAATCTCATTCCAACTGCATCATCTGATGTATTTAGGTGTGATTGTGGATGGCAAATTTAGCTTCAGTAACCAAGCAACAGGTGTAGTGTACCAATGTTATGGGATTATGAAAAATATAATATCTTAATGGGTCTATATTAGCTGAACGAAACACAATAAGAGCGAATGCGCTTTGGGCGACACATACATATCAAAGTACATTAAAGACAAACCGCTACATGAGCGAAAAACAGAAAAATGAACTGTCATACTTGGCCAAATGCTGTCTGTGACATAACTCCCTCAAGCAGCAAAAGGTATAGACAAGACTGGACTTATTCAATTAAGAAAGTTACAAAACACATAGTGTAAACATCATACATTGTGCACCAATAAAGGATAGGAGCTGTTAAACGTGCAAAATACTGTTAAAACTGCAAAATATATTTCAATTAATGTGCAATATCCCACCAATGCAGGAAGTATGTGAATATAAACAAACCCTACTTCTAACCCTAGGGTGTAGGTTGAATGTATTACTATATATGCACTTACCTTAATCCGCACTCTAACCCTAAGGTCAGTAACTATTGCACATTTACGTTAGTGAGCTATACCAGATGAGGGAATCTCAGAATGTGTTAATGTTTACTTTTTGTTATGCAGACACACGCTATTTTGTTTACGTTAGTTGTTTTCATGTCACAGTTAGGCACATTTATGGTTTATTAGGATAAGGTTTGTATATAGTGGGGAACTGCTGCTTTGTGCATACATTCACATTAGAAGCTCAGTGTTAAGATTAACTGTGCACGTTAGTGATGTTTGTTTTACATTGATTATCACACCGGGTTTCCAAGGTTGGGCAAACAAAATGTTTCGATATTTTGAATTTCAGTGGAAAAGCACTTCGACATTTACTGTGTTCACTGCATTTGTGTCGCCCAAAGCGCATTCACTCTTATTGTGTTTCGTTCAGCTAATATCGACCCTATCTTAATGACTATCAGTATTAGAGATACCAAGATGCTGATTCATTTGTATTTAGTTCTCATTAGATCACACAATGAATATGGTTGGGCTATTTCTTTATACACTAAAGCTTGTATACACAACATGGAGAGAATCCAGAAGACTTTCACAAGGCAAATATCTAGCTCGTGTGGAATGGAATCTAAAAATACATTAAATGCTCTAAAACTATATTCTGTGGTATAGAGATTAATGAAGGGTTAAGTGATTTTTAGTATTTAAACACTTGCATGATGATAATATGGTATAATAATCTATGCTGAAATATTTACTGATCATTGTGTAAACATAGAAAAAAAGGACCTTTTTGTTAAGTTGCCTGCAGCATCTTCTTCAATTAACAATAACAGTTTTGTCTAGGGGAGTAAAATATGGAATTGTCTTTCACTTCTTATTAGGTCTTCCCCATCTTTGTCTGTTTATAAGATTGATTTAGACAGATAAGTTGGTGAGTTGTTTTTGAAACAAGGTTTTATCATAGCAGACTCCCTACTGGTCTACCTTCTAAGCTCTGAGATGCCATAAATACTGCATTGAATAGTGAACATTGAATATTAAGCATCTAGACTTGCTTCATTACTATTCAGTGTGTTTACCAGCAATGTGCACCTAGACTCAGACATGTTAAGAGTAATATACAGATGGCTCCACATTAATTTTTTCAACATTCAACTCCTCCTAACTCCAAACCACTACACAAGAATCATTCACTTCAATAGGAAACAGGATATTATGTTCTCAAATTATGTTAAATACTAATACAACCATGTTGATAATATTCCCTTCCAAAATAACTACAAATGACAACAAAATAACTATTAAGTAATCTAATATAACTAGCTTCTCCAACCAAACTCCTAGGGATTGTAACTGATTAAAATCTATAATTGGATCAACCTATCCACAATGCACTACTAAAAAATAACTGCAAACTTAAACTACTTTACAAAGCAAAGTCATATCTCACTTCCCATGCAGACATAACTATAGCACATACTTTTTTGCTACCCAGTCTCCTGCATGCATCCTCAATGCTAAGTTACAAGTAGCTTAGCTGACCAAAAAAGCATGTGTGCTACACCAAAAAATTCCAGAGTTGCCTCCCAGCCAACCGTATAAAACAGGTCACTGCTCAGCCCTCGGGCAACTTGAATGACTTGAACTTCCCAACTTTCTCACAAACTTCTTTCTGAAAACAACATAATATGATATACATCCTTGTTAAATGGCCATGTCACCTTTTATAATGGTAAGAACCAGAATGGAGACTATGGACAAAGAATCAAAACATGATTCTTACACAAAAATCCCATAATCATATAGAAACTCCATTTACTCCAACTTAATGTAGCTAAACTTTGGTATATCCTCAAAAATTCACTACAAGAAGAGATGCTGGGTGGGCAGATTGGTCTGACGAGGAAGATAACTTTTCTGAGCTATGATACAGAATGGGAATTGCCTAGACATGGTAAGGTCTTGTTGTGTCTAATAATGGTAGCTGCCAAAAAAACAATTACTAGAAAATGGAAATCAAAATCTAAACCAACTATACTGGAAGTAGTAAATATAATAACAGAGATAAAAAACTGGAATTGTGTTCTTTAGAGAAGGGTAGGATCAAACTACGTAGGTAAAAAATTGGACTAGTGGGAACAATACATACAAGGAAAGAATGAGGTTTAACAGGATGCAGCATTTAAATGAGCTGTGTAATGTTTGAGTGGGAAAGATTATAAGTGATGTATAATGTTTGCAACTGGGAGTGTGTCAGTATCGTTTGCGATGTAAAATGCTTGCAACTATAATTGTGTCGGTGTGGTTTGCTTTTGTTTATATAAACGTGTGACTGCTTGTGTTGTAATGATTTAATAAAGATGTTTTGTTGTTTAAAAAAGGCAGGAATTGAATAATTTATGTAATATTACTTAGGTTATATGACACATAGCAATATATGTAAAGTATAATGTTTATGTTAAAATAGTATGATTACTTTTATATGAATGTAACCTTAGTGATAATTCAATAAAGGTGTCTGGAAAAAAAAAATCATCACAAGAGTGGATGGCAGGACCCACCTTCAGTAACTTACTTTGAAGTTACACCAGTGAAGCAAAATAATTTGTACATAGGCTTATAGGGTAAAAAAAACATATAACATTTCATGAAATGTATATGTCATTAAAAACTGTTTATCAAAATGAAACTCATCATTATATTAGTTTGACATCATTATATAACAAACTGTACATATTATATCTTGTAAATATAAACTGTATCATCATCATCTTCTTTCGGCTGTTCCCGTTAGGGGTCACCACAGCAGATCACCTGTTTCCATTTCTTCCTGTCCTCTGCATCTTGCTCTGTCACACCAACCACCTGCATGTCCTCTCTTACCACATCCATAAACCTTATCTTAGGCCTTCCTCTTTTCCTGTTACCTGGTAGCTTCATCCTTAGCATCTTTTTCCCAATATACTCAGCATCCCTCCTCAACACATGTCCAAACCAACGTAATCGTGCCTCTCTGGCTTTGCCTCCAAACCTTCCAACCTGGGCTGACCCTCTAATATACTTATTACTAATACTGTCCACCCTCGTCACACCCATTGCAAATCTTAACATCTTTAATTCTGCCACATCCAGCTCAAACTCCTGCCTTTTTGTAAATGCCACTGTCTCCAACCCATACAACATAGCTGGTCTCACTACCCTCTTGTAGACCTTCCCTTTCACTCTTACAGGTACTCCGCTGTCACAAATCACTCCTGACACTCATCTCCACCCACTCCATCCTGCCTGTACTCTCTTCTTCACCTCTCTTCCACACTCACTGTTACTCTGAACTATTGACCCCAAGTATTTAGACTCATCCACCTTCGCCACCTCTACTCCTTGCATCCTCACCATTCCTCTATCCTCCCTCTCATTCACACACATATATTCTGTCTTAGTCCTGCTGACCTTCATTCCTCTTCTCTCTAGAGCATATCTCCATCTCTCCAGGGTCTCCTCCACCTGTTCCCTACTCTCACTACAGGTCACAATGTCATCTGCAAACATCATAGTCCACGGGGACTCCTGTCTGATCTCGTCTGTCAACCTGTCCATCACCATCGCAAATAAGAAAGGGCTCAGAGCTGATCCTTGATGTAACCTCACCTCCACCTTAAACGCATCCGTCACTCCCACCGCAGACCTCACCACTGTCACAGTACCCTCGTACATATCCTTTACCACTCTTACATACTTTTCTGACACTCCTGACTTCCTCATACAATACCACAACTTCTCTCTAGGCACCCTGTCATATGCTTTCTCTAAGTCTACAAAAACACAATGCAACTCCTTCCAACATTCTCTGTACTTCTCCATCAACACTCTCAGAGCAAAGATCGCATCTGTAGTGCTTTTTCCTGGCATGAAACCATACTGCTGATCACTAATCATCACGTCCCTTCTTAACCTAGCTTCCACTACTCTTTCCCATAACTTCATGCTGTGACTGATCAGTTTAATCCCTTTGTAGTTACTACAGCTCTGCACATCACCCTTATTCTTAAATATTGGTACCAAAACACTTTTTTTTCCATTCCTCAGGCATCCTCTCACTTTCCAAGATTTAATTAAACAATCTGGTTAAAAACTCCACTGCCATTTCACCTAAACACCTCCATGCTTCCACAGGTATGTCATCTGGACCAACAGCCTTTCCATTCTTCATTATCTTCATAGCTATCCTTACTTTCTCCTTGCTAATCCATTGTACTTCATGATTTACTATCCCTACATCATCCAACCTTCTCTCCCTCTCATTCTCATCATTCATCAACCCCTCAAAGTACTCTTTCCATCTGCTCAACACACTCTCCTCGCTTGTGAGTATGTTTCCCTCATTATCTTTTATCACCTTTATTACCTGCTGCACATCTTTCCTAGCTCAGTCCCTCTGTCTAGCCAATCGGTACAGGTCCTTTTCTCCCTCCTTAGTGTCCAACCTTTCATACAACTCTTCATATGCTTTATCCTTAGCCTTCGCCACCTCTCTCTTTGCCATGCACCTCATCTCCTTATACTCCTGGCTACTTTCTTCATCTCTCTGACAATCCCACTTCTTCTTTGTCAACCTCTTTCTCTGTATACTCTCCTGTACTTCTTCATTCCACCACCATGTCTCCTTGTCGTCCTTCCTCTGTCTAGATATGATACCAAGCACCTTTCTAGCCATCTCCCTTACTAGCTCTGCTGTAGTTACCCAGCTATTTCGTAACTCTTCACTGCCACCCAGTGCTTGCCTTAACTCATCCCTGAACTCCACCTCACAATTACCCTTTTTCAATTTCCACCACTTGATCCTTGGTGCTGCCCTCACACTCCTCCTCTTCTTCTTGATAACCGTCATCCTACAAACTGCCATCCTATGCTGCCTAACGACACTTTCTCTGGTCACCACTTTACAGTCTCCAATCTCCTTCAAACTGGCCCTCCTGCATAAGATATAATCCACCTGTGTGCATCTTCCTCCACTCCTGTATGTCACTCTATGTTTGTGTGTATATATATATATATATATATATATATATATATATATATATATATATATATATATATATATATATATATATATGTATATATATATGTTTGTGTGTATATATATATATATGTATATGTATGTATGTATATATATATATATATATATATATATATATATATATATATAGATATATATATATGTGTGTGTGTGTGTGTGTGTGTGGGGGGGATTTTTTTCCTCTAACCTGTTTTGTTAAAATGTGGCTTCAACTAATTGTTCAAAAATGTTAAAGTATACAACATTTGAAATAATGATTACAATTTGTTGCATTACCACAGATAAATCCATGCATTTATGTCCTGTTTCTTAGTAGAGCTTTTTCCCCCAGGCCTCCACATCGAAGGGGCTATACCCAGTCAAACTATCGTGGGAAACAAAAGTGAATGCATAAAGTAATACATAAATAAACAAGCAGCTTATCTGCAAATTTATTAAACAATTACAAATTTTGTATTCTGGGGCCAGAAAATGCACTTTGGGGATGTACGCAATGCTTAAGAAACCACTTGAGACCAAGGTATGGTAGAAATAAGACTCATTTATTTGCACATACTTGGGTAAGTTAAATAAACATCTATTTTTTCACAGACTAAACTTCATAGGAGTGAAAGTATCATGTCAGTAATCTGTGCTGAGACCAACAAGTATACTGTATAGGTGCTGATAACTGAAACTGATCCTGTGTATCTGTATGTCACTCTCCCCGACAGTTCTCCATCTTCCTTGCCATATTCCACTAAACTTGGTGAACAAACCATAGTGCTATCAATAACCCTAATTCTGTCACTTTATGAGTCTAAACTGTTTCATAAACATATGAAATTCCCGTATTTAATAAATAGTGACATTTACAACCAGTTAACTCCAGAATATAAAATAATTTAGTCAATCACAGACTTTCAGAAAAATATACACAGAAGGAAGACAGATTTCAAGGGACAAGTTACTGCCTGTATTCTAAGCTAAGTCTGGCTTCAAATTACTTATTGCACTGAAAAGGTCTCAGTTTGACATAAAGACCAGCAGGATGCATGGAAGGTTAAAGGAAATTAGTACAACAGGATATGTTTTGAACTTTTCTTCATGAGCAAGCAACAACAAAAACAACAACAAAAAAAAACATTATGCAATGGATAGAGCAATAAATAAATAACTAAATAAAATATTTAGCTTCCTTGCCTATAACTACTCAATAAGGAACAAAAAAAGAGCAGCCCTAGTAATTCATATGCTTTT